>NC_090756.1:72900488-72903447 GCF_036898095.1 Palaemon carinicauda
GCAGCCATTTTGGTTTTGTTCGCTTCGGTAGTTTTTCAAGTTATATTGCCCATCTGGTACTCTGTCATCTAGGTTATATCACTTACGTTTTATGACCAATTTTATTATCATTATTTATTATTGTTTTTACTATGGTAATTATTTGCTAGCAAGTCCAATTTGGACCAACGAAGAATATCGATCTGGTCTTTGTTATATTTATGTACACGCCTCAGGAAGGTGCTCGTTTTAGACTATATCTTTATGTTATTTGTTACGTTGTCGTTATTCTTTGTTCTTGGTTATTACAATTTTATCATTATTCTTATCATATTATTGTGTGATTTTGGTTCTTTATTATGTAACCATGAGAGCGTGAGCATAGAGTGCTCTTTTTCTGTTACTACAGTTACGAGTTACCCCTTCTCTCGTTTTCTTTATTACGCTTGAGTAGGGGAGGTGGATTTCCCGTTTTCCGTTTTATACGATCACGAGTTATTCCTGCCTCCTCTTCTTCTCTGGGTTGATGATATTACGTTTGATGATATTCACGTTTTATTGATGTGGTTACTGTTAATATAGCTAGCACTATTAATAGGTTCCGTTAGTGTATGAGTCATTATTTTGGGATCGCTTTATGCCGACACCCGTAGCTCCGCCTTGAGTTATACTCCGCAATAATGGATACTCATTGGGTGAGAACTAGTCAGATATTTGGAGTGCAACGGTGAAATCCGACACTCAGACTCCGGCTGAGGACTTTTGCACACGAACCTTTGTCATGATTAATCACAATTACATTATTACGGTCCTTTTTTCATCGAATCTCCGGCTTCACTGGAGATAACACAGACGTTCAGCATTGAGGTTAATGTTATCTTACCGCTGAGGTTCACAATTTCACGATGACGGACCTTTGTCACCGGATCTCCGGTACAAACAGAGATCAATCAGACGATCAGAACCGGAGTTAACAATTTTTTACCGATGAGGTTTAAAGTTACATGTTACGTGGTTACTGGTTGTTAATATATTAAATTGTTAGCTAATATATTACTCACACATAATTAAATTTATTTGTTCTGTTGATTCATCTGTTCACTGACCAGAGTCTCAAGGAACATCCAGACTTATGTCTTCTTTCTTTTACAGAAAGTCCGCAGCGCTGCCAAGGGCTGCTCTGCTGCCTTTACTGATCCCCTGGGCCATGATCTATGCCGGTCCCATGCACATTGCGCCATATCCTTCTCTCGGGAACCAGGACAAGCCCCCTACATGGTATGGTTCCCGGAGTCATGCACGCTCTGCTACGAGCTGTCATCCCTACTCCTGAGCGAGGATGTAAGTTGGTTCTAATTTGTTCCTGTTAATATCCTTTGCGATGAATTAATTGGTCTTTATATATTTACATCGATTATTGCTTCATCATTAATCCCCTCACCTCTTTCAGGCTGATGATGAATCTCTCCAGGAGGCAAGAGCTACTCTCCGTCCGTGGGTATCAGGTTTTGGGAGGAATGCGCCGTCTGGCGCACCCTATCTCCTTGATGGAGACATGGCTTCTCGCCTATTCCCGGGCTCTACTACTGCAGCAGTTCTACCGGAGACAGCTGCCCCGTTGATTGGGGCAGTTCGAGCAACCATTCCAACGGAGCAAGAAGTTTTATTGACGGAGGACGCGTCCTTTCTAGATCTGGACGACGAACCCATGGTTGAGCAGGTAGGTGGTGATGAGTTGGTGGACCCCCTTTCATCCCTCACTCCTTCTTCTACTGCTTCCTTTCACGGCTTTGATAAGCCTACGGCTTCTCCTCGGGATCCCTCCGTTCCTGTACGACCCAAGGTGAAGCCACTACGTATCTTTAAGCCTTTAGCTTTGCCATTATCAGTGTCACCGGTCCCGGGACCCTCAAAGGATCCTGATGTTCATATTACTTTACCTAAAACCGTGACTACTAAAAAGACGAAGTCCGCTAAGTCCAGGGCTTCGTCAGTGGATCAGGCTCGGGAGCCTGCCTTATCCGCCGCCATGGTCAGGGATATTGTGAAAGAGCAGATACAACAGCATCTACAACAACATTCTAGGGCAAACCAAGAGGCTATGATGGAGCTCAAAGATATGGTGGCGAATCTGATCCGTTCAGGAACTCAGATGCCTCCTCCTTCAGCCCCAGAAGCATCGAAGTTACCCCCCTTCCATAAAAACAACCCTTGGAGGTTTGCCTTACATGCTCCATATATAGATGGTGCCATAACTCTGGAGGGCATAGGCACCCGCCCTCTAGAGGACCTAGAATTTTACCCTCCGGGACTAGAATTCCCATTCAACGGCTTCATCCGATTGAAAGAACATGCCTTCGTTAGGTTAGACAAGGTACCGAAGGAAACGGTAATATTTCCTAAAGAGCAGGCCCAAACTCTCTGGGCCAGGACGTTGTCGGACTGGGGGTGCACTAATTCCAAGCTCACCCCACACAAAGGAGCCTACACCTTATTTACAGCTTCTCCAGTTATTACCCTACCTATTACAGATAAAGTGGCCGGTCTTACTTTTCAAGCTATCAAAGAAGGCTCTGCCATGCCGGCTCTTAAAGAGACGGACCCCACCTCCATGCTCATCCCGAGTACCGCTACTATCTGGGACGATGCCCACTCTACTTTCACAGTAGGGAAGTTAGACCCAGACTGCGCCTCTAATCTGTTTTCCGAGAAGCTTCCCAAATTACCGGAAAATCTTCTCAAGACTGAGTTTGACGCACGGAATAGGTTAGCTAGGTCTCTCCACTCCATTACCTCAGTGGAGTTTCTAGCCTCGTTTTATCCGACTGAGACCTTGTTCTGGGTATTCACGAAGAACCTGTCTCTGTCCTTCCAAATCGACCTACACGAGTTTTGTTCGGCTCGGGTTGGTTGCAGGAAACACGTTCTATCTGAGGCCTCGATCAGACATGAACCGAACAGGCTGATAGCTTCCTCCTGC
>NC_090756.1:72906447-72983947 GCF_036898095.1 Palaemon carinicauda
ATGATATTACGTTTGATGATATTCACGTTTTATTGATGTGGTTACTGTTAATATAGCTAGCACTATTAATAGGTTCCGTTAGTGTATGAGTCATTATTTTGGGATCGCTTTATGCCGACACCCGTAGCTCCGCCTTGAGTTATACTCCGCAATAATGGATACTCATTGGGTGAGAACTAGTCAGATATTTGGAGTGCAACGGTGAAATCCGACACTCAGACTCCGGCTGAGGACTTTTGCACACGAACCTTTGTCATGATTAATCACAATTACATTATTACGGTCCTTTTTTCATCGAATCTCCGGCTTCACTGGAGATAACACAGACGTTCAGCATTGAGGTTAATGTTATCTTACCGCTGAGGTTCACAATTTCACGATGACGGACCTTTGTCACCGGATCTCCGGTACAAACAGAGATCAATCAGACGATCAGAACCGGAGTTAACAATTTTTTACCGATGAGGTTTAAAGTTACATGTTACGTGGTTACTGGTTGTTAATATATTAAATTGTTAGCTAATATATTACTCACACATAATTAAATTTATTTGTTCTGTTGATTCATCTGTTCACTGACCAGAGTCTCAAGGAACATCCAGACTTATGTCTTCTTTCTTTTACAGAAAGTCCGCAGCGCTGCCAAGGGCTGCTCTGCTGCCTTTACTGATCCCCTGGGCCATGATCTATGCCGGTCCCATGCACATTGCGCCATATCCTTCTCTCGGGAACCAGGACAAGCCCCCTACATGGTATGGTTCCCGGAGTCATGCACGCTCTGCTACGAGCTGTCATCCCTACTCCTGAGCGAGGATGTAAGTTGGTTCTAATTTGTTCCTGTTAATATCCTTTGCGATGAATTAATTGGTCTTTATATATTTACATCGATTATTGCTTCATCATTAATCCCCTCACCTCTTTCAGGCTGATGATGAATCTCTCCAGGAGGCAAGAGCTACTCTCCGTCCGTGGGTATCAGGTTTTGGGAGGAATGCGCCGTCTGGCGCACCCTATCTCCTTGATGGAGACATGGCTTCTCGCCTATTCCCGGGCTCTACTACTGCAGCAGTTCTACCGGAGACAGCTGCCCCGTTGATTGGGGCAGTTCGAGCAACCATTCCAACGGAGCAAGAAGTTTTATTGACGGAGGACGCGTCCTTTCTAGATCTGGACGACGAACCCATGGTTGAGCAGGTAGGTGGTGATGAGTTGGTGGACCCCCTTTCATCCCTCACTCCTTCTTCTACTGCTTCCTTTCACGGCTTTGATAAGCCTACGGCTTCTCCTCGGGATCCCTCCGTTCCTGTACGACCCAAGGTGAAGCCACTACGTATCTTTAAGCCTTTAGCTTTGCCATTATCAGTGTCACCGGTCCCGGGACCCTCAAAGGATCCTGATGTTCATATTACTTTACCTAAAACCGTGACTACTAAAAAGACGAAGTCCGCTAAGTCCAGGGCTTCGTCAGTGGATCAGGCTCGGGAGCCTGCCTTATCCGCCGCCATGGTCAGGGATATTGTGAAAGAGCAGATACAACAGCATCTACAACAACATTCTAGGGCAAACCAAGAGGCTATGATGGAGCTCAAAGATATGGTGGCGAATCTGATCCGTTCAGGAACTCAGATGCCTCCTCCTTCAGCCCCAGAAGCATCGAAGTTACCCCCCTTCCATAAAAACAACCCTTGGAGGTTTGCCTTACATGCTCCATATATAGATGGTGCCATAACTCTGGAGGGCATAGGCACCCGCCCTCTAGAGGACCTAGAATTTTACCCTCCGGGACTAGAATTCCCATTCAACGGCTTCATCCGATTGAAAGAACATGCCTTCGTTAGGTTAGACAAGGTACCGAAGGAAACGGTAATATTTCCTAAAGAGCAGGCCCAAACTCTCTGGGCCAGGACGTTGTCGGACTGGGGGTGCACTAATTCCAAGCTCACCCCACACAAAGGAGCCTACACCTTATTTACAGCTTCTCCAGTTATTACCCTACCTATTACAGATAAAGTGGCCGGTCTTACTTTTCAAGCTATCAAAGAAGGCTCTGCCATGCCGGCTCTTAAAGAGACGGACCCCACCTCCATGCTCATCCCGAGTACCGCTACTATCTGGGACGATGCCCACTCTACTTTCACAGTAGGGAAGTTAGACCCAGACTGCGCCTCTAATCTGTTTTCCGAGAAGCTTCCCAAATTACCGGAAAATCTTCTCAAGACTGAGTTTGACGCACGGAATAGGTTAGCTAGGTCTCTCCACTCCATTACCTCAGTGGAGTTTCTAGCCTCGTTTTATCCGACTGAGACCTTGTTCTGGGTATTCACGAAGAACCTGTCTCTGTCCTTCCAAATCGACCTACACGAGTTTTGTTCGGCTCGGGTTGGTTGCAGGAAACACGTTCTATCTGAGGCCTCGATCAGACATGAACCGAACAGGCTGATAGCTTCCTCCTGCTGGGGTAAGAACCTTTTTCCTCAAGAGGAGGTGAACAAGGTTCTACAAGACGCTGCGCGAGCAAACCAAAATTTGCAAGTAAGGTGGGGCCTCACTGCCAAAAAGGAGGGTAAAGCCCAAAAGCAAACCTTCTTCAAGAAGAAACAGAGATTTGCTCCTTACAAGTCGAACCAAGGTCACTACCATCAATCGTCTGTTACCCACTCGTCATCACAGTCTCCCGCTTCGTCGACTCTACAACCGAATCCCCCTCAACAGGTGGTCTACCTCACTGCTCCCGCAGGTACACAACCCAACCCCGTTTGGATGCCCTCACCCGCATACAACCCTAGCTACGAACCCTCAGGTCCCTTTCGTGGACACCAGAGAGGTAGCTACAGGGGTAGAGGACAGTTCCGTCAACGAGGCGGACCTAGGACAAGGGGTGCTCGAGGAGGGAAAGGACCTAGATTCACTCCCTCGCAATGATATAATCCCGGTAGGGGGGAGACTTTACCACTTTCGAGACCATTGGACCTTCAGTCCGTGGGCTCACAGCATAATCTCCAAAGGTTTGGGGTGGAAATGGTCAAAAGGTTCTCCTCCTCCATCAGTGGCCTTCTTCCAGAAACCCACTACCATACTGAGAGAGTACACCACAGAGTTACTCAAGAAAAAAGCAATCAAACGGGTTCGATCGCTGAAGTTCCAAGGTCGCCTGTTCACAGTTCCAAAGAAAGGCTCGTCAGCGTTGAGAGTGGTCCTGGACTTGTCAAAGCTAAATTCTTACATCCTCTGCGACAGGTTCCGGATGTTGACTATCTCTCAGGTACGGACCTAACTTCCCCGTGGGGCCGTCACCACCTCTATCGATCTTACCGACGCCTATTATCACGTACCAATAGCTCGAAACTTCTCTCCTTACCTAGGTTTCCGTCTAGGCAGGAAAGCCTTTGCGTTCAAAGTCATGCCCTTCGGCCTCAACATTGCACCCAGGATATTCACGAAACTGGGAGAGACAGTGTTAGAACAACTCAGGAACCAAGGGATTCAGATCGTTGCTTATCTGGACGATTGGCTCATTTGGGCTCGGTCGGCCCTGGAATGCAACAGAGCTACGAAGAAGGTACTTCGTTTTCTCGCCAACCTGGGATTTCGGGTCAATCTCCAAAAATCCCGCCTACTACCATCAGACCACTTCGAATGGTTAGGCATTCAGAGGGACCTTTCAAAGCACAAGCTGTCTCTACCTCCCAAAAAGGTAAGAGAAATAGCTTCCAAGATCAAGAATTTTCTCAAACACAAATAGGTGTCCAGAAGAGCCTTAGAAAGAATCCTGGGCCTTCTTCAATTCGCTTCAGTAACAGATCGACTATTGAAAGCCAAACTCAAAGACATCAATCGAGTTTGGAGAAAGAGAGCCACAGTACCTTTAAGAGACAAGGTCTCGAAGATCCCCTCTGTCTTGAAAATGAAGCTACAGCCATGGTCCGAACCGAAGAACCTCTCCAAATCGGTTCCTCTTCAATTCCCACCTCCACAAGTGACAATTCATACAGACGCATCTCTGAGTGGATGGGGGGGGGGGGTTACTACGAACATCAGATGTTTCAGGGCTCTTGGTCACCCGCCATGAAACACTTCCATATCAATGTTCTCGAAGCCATGGCAGTGTTCTTGACCCTGAAGAGAGACTCTCCTCCGAGGTCGACCCACATCAGAGTAGTGTCAGACAGCACAGCCGTAATACACTGCATCAACAGAGGAGGATCCAAGTCGCACAACCTGAATCAGATCCTGGTCACTATCTTCGCCTTGGCAACAGAAAAGAACTGGTTCCTGTCAGCAACTCACCTAGCGGGAGTCCAGAATGTGATAGCGGACTCACTATCCAGGACGAAACCACTGGAATCAGAATGGTCTCTGGACATAAATTCATTCCGGTGGATACTCAGACTGGTTCCGGGCCTCCAGGTAGATCTATTCGCAACTCAGATGAATCAAAAACTTCCGTGTTATGTGACACCAAACATGGACCCTCAGGCTTATGCCATAGACGCATTAACCCTGGATTGGAACCATTGGAGGAAGATTACCTATTTCCACCAGTGAATCTTCTAATGAAAGTATTGCACAAACTACGCTCCTTCCGAGGGGCAGTGGCTTTAGTAGCACCTCACTGGCCAAAGAGGAGTTGGTTTCCTCTCCTCCTCGAGTTGATACTCCGACCCTTCCGGATTCCATTCCCCAAACTGACCCAAGTAATCCAAACTCAGACTGTGTCAGATTCCTCAAGGATAGCCAAACCCTAACTTTGTGGACTTCATGAAGTTTGCAGCTCGTAAAGACGCAAACATTGACCCGGAAAACGTTCTCTTCATCGAAGCGGACAAAAGGAACTCGACAATTCGTCAATATGATTCGGCTGTTAGGAATTAGCAGATTTCCTAAAAAATTCAGACCATACTCGTATGACTCCGAATTTAGCCATCTCGTTCTTTAGGTTCCTATTTGACAAGGGCCTGGCAGCTAGCACTATAACCACCATCAAGTCAGCTTTGAAGAAGATCTTCCTTGTTGGGTTTAACATTAACCTGGCGGATTCCTATTTCTCATCTATTCCAAAAGGGTGTGCTAGGCTTCGACCTTCGGATCGGCCACAAAAAGTCTCTTGGTCTCTGAACGATGTCCTCAAACTTGCGTCAGACATGGACAATGAGTCCTGCCCTTATATCACTCTGCTTAGGAAGACTCTATTTTTAACAGCTATGGCCTCAAGTGCTAGAATCTCAGAACTAGCAGCTCTCTCACGTAACCCGGAAAACATAGATTTCCTCCCTACAGGCGAAGTACTGCTTTCTCCAGACAGAGCTTTCCTAGCTAAAAATGAGGACCCGCAAAATAGGTGGTCCCCTTGGAAGATTATCTCTCTTCCCCAGGATCCTTCGCTGTGTCCAGTTACTACTCACAGGGCCTTTTTAGCTAGATCTGCCACCCGCTCGTCTGGCCCCTTATTTATCAGGGAACAAGGGGGTACTATGACCATTCAAGGTATCAGTCAACAAATCCTCTACTTCATTAAGGGGACCGTCCGCCATGTCCGCCATTTTTTTTCCTAATGATCCAAATTACACAATTTCTATATATGTTTTAGACACATATAATACCTTCATCATATAAAAATTTCAAGTCATTTGATCAAAAACTTTTGGATTTATGAGCAAAAATCATGATTTAAAAAAAATATTTAGGTACATTTTTCCCCACTACTATAATACCAATTGTATTGAAACTTATACCACAAAAACTACTCTAACAACCGAACAATTCTGTCAGACAGAATTTTGATTTTCCTTTCTGTTTTTTTTTAATGAATTTTTATTTTTTTTTCCTCGTCTAGACGGAAAATAATCATGAAAAAAAATGTAAAACGAAAATCAAAATTTTGTCTGACAGAATTGTGGAATTTTTATTCTTCTTTTCAACGATATCTTTTTCTTTAATATCGAACAACAAATAAGTGAGAAAAATGTACCTAAGTGGGAATAAGTATGTTTTTGAGTTATGAGCTCCCAAAGATTTGCAGCAAGCTTTCGCTTCTTTTCTAAAAGAAATCAAGATAATATTATTATGATAACTTTTATTGTTCATTCCTACATAAATGCACCCTAAAGGAGGTATTTGAACCCTCAGTTTACTATTCCTATGTTATGAGTTGCCAGCGATCTCTAATTGTTGCCAGTGTTTTAGTTAGCAGGTTTCAGCATTGTACTCTTATCCATGTTTCCCTCTTTCTTGGTTCTTTTTTCTTGTTCTCCACTTACTTTTTGTTCTTTCTATCACCTTATGTAACATTGGCATTGCTATAAAATTCCAGAGGACGTTGTGAAAGCACAATCAACATACGAACTTCAAGTAAATAAACACATGCATTATAATTTCTATGTCTTTGGAAACTTTGTGATTTTTTCGTAGCAGGTAGTTTTCATTCACCTACCCTCTACCAATGCCTTTCATTTCTGCCAGAGGTACGAGATTTCGAAACATGAGAGAGAGAGAGAGAGAGAGAGAGAGAGAGAGAGAGAGAGAGAGAGAGTTGAACATTGTTATTATAGTATTTGTATAAATGGGAGTTTATAACAATTGGAGAGAGAGAGAGAGAGAGAGAGAGAGAGAGAGAGAGAGAATACAAGTATTTGTATAAATAGCAGGGGTATATAATTCGTGAGAGAGAGAGAGAGAGAGAGAGAGAGAGAGAGAGAGAGAGAAAATAAGTATATTTTACAAGGGTATACGAACAAATGAAAAAGAGATTCATTCTATTATCTAATAAAAGGATGTACAGAGAGAGAGAGAGAGAGAGAGAGAGAGAGAGAGAGAGAGAGAGAGAAGTACTTTTTACAAGGGTATACGTACAAATGAAAAAGAGATTCATCCTATTATAAAATAAGATGATAGAGAGAGAGAGAGAGAGAGAGAGAGAGAGAGAGAGAGAATAAGAATTTTTGCAAGGATATACGAACAAATGAAAAAAGAGATTCATTCTATTATCTAATAAAAGGATGTACAGAGAGAGAGAGAGAGAGAGAGAGAGAGAGAGAGAATACAAGTATTTGTATAAATAGCAGGGGTATATAATTCGAGAGAGAGAGAGAGAGAGAGAGAGAGAGAGAGAGAGAGAGATCTACGCATCTGTCAAGGATGACGTCATCATTTAAAGACCGCTATTTTCATTGTTTGTAAAAATTATTGACTATTTGTTCTTTCTACAACCTTAGGTAACATTGGCCTTGCTATAATGTTCCCGAGGGCGTTGTGGAAACACAATGTACATACGAACTTCAAGTAAACAAACGCATACATTATAACTTTTATACATCTTTGGCATCTTTGGCTTCTGTTTTCTTGTTCTCCACTTACTTTTTGTTCTCTCTATCACCTTATGTAACATTGGCATTGCTATAAAATTCCAGAGGACGTTGTGAAAGCACAATCAACATACAAACTTCAAGTAAATAAACACATGCATTATAATTTCTACATGTCTTTGGAGACTTTGTGATGTGTTCGTAGGTGGTAGTTTTCATTCACCTAACCCTCTACCAATGTCTTTCATTTCTGCCAGAGGTACGAGATTTCGAAACATGAGAGAGAGAGAGAGAGAGAGAGAGAGAGAGAGAGAGAGTTGAACATTGTTATTATAGTATTTGTATAAATGGTAGTTTTAAATAATTCGAGAGAGAGAGAGAGAGAGAGAGAGAGAGAGAGAGAGAGAGAGAATAAAAGTATTTGTATAAATGGCAGTGGTAAATAATTCGAGAGAGGGAGAGAGAGAGAGAGAGAGAGAGAAACTGCGCACCTGTCTAACTCAGTCATGCAGACGACGCCATAAGGTGACGTCATCATTTAAAGACCGCTATTTTCATTGTTTGGAAAAATTATTGACTATTTGTTCTTTCTACAACCTTAGGTAACATTGGCCTTGCTATAATGTTCCCGAAGGCGTTGTGGAAACACAATGTACATACGAACTTCAAGTAAACATAGGCATAGATTATAACTTCTATACATCTTTGGCAACTTTGGCTTCTGTTATTGTAGTATACTTCGTTCATCTACACTCTACAAATGCCTTCCATTTCTGCCAGACGTACGATAGAACGAAATATAAGTGAAAAATCGCTATATATATGCAAAATTACACACAAAGACGATTTTGTCAAACTAAGTTATGCAGACGACACAGTAGGGATGACGTCATCATTTAAAAACCTCTATATCTTCGTTATTTGTAAAAATAATGGGTTGAAACTTCTGGAGAGCATGTACGATATGTTTCTCTATACAGAGAGACAATAAAACGATTTTTGAATTTTTCAAGTTGGTATGCCAAAATACCAACCCGGACGGTCCCCTTAAACATGCTAACCCGGAATCATTTCCCCATGCTCATGATATACGGTCAATAGCTACCTCCATCAATTACTTCCAGAACATGGACTTTGATGACCTTAAAAAATATACGGGTTGGAAATCTATGGTTTTCAAACGCCACTATCTAAAGAACTTACAGGCCCTTAAATACCCTACGGTTGCAGCGGGGAGTCTTATCTCTCCCCATTAATCTCTGATTATTCCTTTATTCCATCTCTTCTCTCCTCCCTCCTACCCGCCACTCACACCACGTCGCCACTCTGTTTAATTCCTATGATTTAACTGTTATTGTATTTACCATTCCTTTAAAGCTTAGATAGGCTTAGACATGTAAGATTGATACCTTTTGCGACTGGACACTCAGATGATTCCTTGTCTTCATAATTAATTTAGCCTTGCGTCCCCTATGTCCTTTAGCTAGTTTGTAATTTTATGTTTACTTACAGTATTATATTATTGGCTTACATGGTGTTTGTATTCTCCTTATTATGTTATTATTGTATTGGGCTTGGAAGGCATTCTCTGGTACATTTTCACTGGCCGTCACAGGTCGCCCCAGAAAAGGGATTTTGACAAAGAAAAAATCTATTTCTGGGAAGAGACCTGTGACGCCCGGTGAAACCCTTCCCGGTTGTTTTGTATGGACCCACCCCTTTTTTCCTTGCCAAGCCATATGTTCTTGCAGAAGGATGACCTGGAGAGCGCGCGTAGTAGGTGTCGGTGGGGTAGTCCAACTGTGTTCTCTAGGGCCTGTCACGGCCTTCCCCTTTGATGAAGGGATTATCTAAATGGAAGACAACCTGTGAATAGTGGTTTTCACACGCCCCTGTTGTATACATGACACCCACAAGGTGATCGCGCGAGGGTAGTAACCTCTCCATTCCATGCTTTTATCTTTCTCTAGTATATTTGGAAGATTTATACAGTGAACCCTTGCTACTTCGCGGTTCGACCATCGCGCATTCACCACTTCGCGGGTTTTTTCCATAACCCATATATAAATACATATCGCGGATTTTCCGGAAATTTCGAAAATATCGCGAAATCTGAAGACCCCCAAATACGATATTTCGTTACCTGTAATTCCATTAATACTGTAACTAGTAATATCTGCTCTTACTGATTGTTCATTGCATTACATATGATATATAATTCAGCACAGAAAAAAATAAAACACGAAAAGAGAATGTGATCATACGATAATACAGTACTGTATACAGTACGTAGTAAAATTAAATCGAACATGAAACGCAAATCAGATGCAGTCATACCATATTAGAATGGTGTAAGGCTGCTGATGGCTACTATACTACAAATGTAATGGATGTGCATCTTTTCCATGATTCTTTTGTATGTATATGTACGTAGTACTGCATCCAATAATATTCTTTGTTGCAAAGTCACATTTCGAATAAACGTATGAGAGGGAGAGAGAGAGAGAGAGAGAGAGAGAGAGAGAGAGAGACACATCCTACAAAAGAATAAAATAGCATACGTAAAGCTATTACGTGTATTATTATTGTTATTATTATTATTATTGTTGTTGTTGTTAATAAAATTATTATTGTTATTATTATTATTATTGTTGTTGTTGTTAATAAAATTATTATTGTTATTATTATTATCATTATTATTATTATTATTATTACTGTATTATTATCATACGATAATTCAGTACTGTATACAGTACGTAGTAAAATTAAATCGAACATGAAACGCAAATCAGATGCAGTCATACAATATTAGAATGGTGTAAGGCTGCTGATGGCTACTACTGTACGTACTACAAATGTAATGGATGTGCTTCTTTTCCATGAATCTTTTGTATGTATACGTACATAGTACTGCATCCCATAATATTCTTTGTTGCAAAAATCACATTTCGAATAAGCGTACAAGAGAGAGAGAGAGAGAGAGAGAGAGAGAGAGAGAGAGACACACATCCTACAAAAGAATAAAATACTGTAGAATACGTAAAGCTATTATTATTATTGTTATTATTATTATTATTGTTGTTGTTGTTAATAAAATTATGATTGTATTATTATTATCATTATTATTATTATTATTATTACAGTACTGTACTGTATTATTATCATTATTTATTATTATTATTATTAATACTGTACGTACGGTATGCGCGGGGTATCTTGTATGAGTTGGTAACCTACGCATCATATACTGTAAGACGGGTTGTGATTGGTTCAAGCGCTGATAGATGACGAATCAGAACTCAAGTTTTGTTATCTAGCCTGTGATTGGTGTTTTGCCCTCATCTCCAGCTTCCAGCATCTAGGTTCTCGCGGGCCCGGGTCGTCCACTTTGTGTTCCCCCGTATCGCTGAGTAGACGTTCTTAAGTTTGTGAAGTTTAATCTGTGCTGTGTGCGACCTTTTTAAGTTGAACTTTTTGTCAAATCCTACTGTACAATGCCTCCCAAGCGTTCTGCTTCTACTAAGGCTGGTAGTGAGCCTAAACGCCACCGAATGATGATGACGATTGCTGAGAAGGTTACGCTTCTCGATATGCTAAAAGATGGTAAAAGTTACGCGTCCGCTGCGCGCCATTTTGGGATAAACGAATCTACTGTTCGCTATATCAAGAAGGACGAGGCGAACATTAGAAAGACGGCTGCAATCACCTTTAGCAGATCAGCGAAGCGAGTCGTTACAACGCGTAATAAAACGATCGTACGCATGGAAGGTGCTTTAGCTGTGTGGATTGCCGACTGCCGGAAGAAGAACATAGCCTTGGATACGAACACCATTTGAACAAAGGCTTTGAGCTTGTATGAGAATTTTGCTGCAAAGGAACCTCAAGACGACGACGGCAACCATGCTGAAGATGATGATGATGCAGATGATCCTCAACCAGGGACATCCACTGATTCCCAGCCTCAGAAACAACGTTTTTCCGCCAGCAAAGGATGGTTCGCGAAGTTTCAGAAACGCTTCGCCCTGAAAAGCGTTTCCCTGCATGGCGAGGCTGCTTCGGCTGACACTGCCGCTGCTGAAACTCACGCGAACCAGACATTCAAGACTATTATCGCCGAAGGTGGATACAAGCCGGAACAAGTCTTTAATATGGATGAGACCAGCTTGTTTTGGAAGAGAATGCCGTCGCGAACTTTCCTGTTCAAAGAGGAAGCCAAAGCCTCTGGCTTTAAAGCATTCAAGGATCGCGTTACCCTCGTGATGTGTGGCAATGCTGCTGGATTTTTGCTAAAGCCGGGGCTTATTTATAAGTCGAAAAATCCTCGCGCTTTGAAAAATAAAAATAAGAATCTCCTTCCCGTGTACTGGATGCATAATCAAAAAGCATGGATTACAAAGATGCTGACCTCCAACTGGTTCCATCAGTGTTTTATCCCGCAAGTCAGCTAATATCTCTTAGAGAAGGGCTTGCCATTCAAGATCCTTCTCCTTATGGATAACGCGGGTGGACACGCAACTGACCTGTCGCATGAGGGCATTCAGGTTGAGTTCCTGCCACCCAACACCACGTCATTAATTCAACCGATGGACCAGGGGGTTTTCAGGGCGTTCAAGGCCCTCTACACGAAGAATACCTTGGCGGACCTCGTTGCGTGTGTGGATGCTGCCCAAGATAATGAGGATGAAGATTTTAACTTGAAGGCATACTGGCGGCAGTACACCATAGCCACGTGCCTGCAGAATATTCAGAAGGCACTGCAAGAGATGAAACCAGCAACTGTGAATGCGAGCTGGAAGAAGTTGTGGCCCCAGATTGTTTACGACGACGAGGGATTTACACCTGCTGAAATCCAACACTCTGCAATACGCAAATCTGTGCAGTTGGCTGCCATAATTGGAGGTGACGGATTTGGCGACATGACGACTGAAGACGTCGACGAGTTGTTGGACTGCCATTCCCAGCCCCTAACTGACGCAAACCTCGAAGACCTGACGAAATCGGCAAGCGAAGAAGAGAGTGAAACCCAGGAAGAGACCCAAGAAAATGTCGAAGAAACGGGCTTAACATTAGAACGGCTTGCAAAGGCCTGCAACCATGCGAAGGAGTTGAAAGAAATGTTGCAAGAGTGGGACGAGGATATGGTTCGGTCGATGCAATTCTGCAACAAGGTTGATGACATAATGACTCCCTACAAGATGCTCTTAGATCGAAAAAAGAAGCAGCGGCAACCACTTCCGATCAAAATGTTCTTCCAGCCTCGCAAA
The DNA here is from genome assembly GCF_036898095.1 of Palaemon carinicauda. Lineage (NCBI taxonomy): Eukaryota > Metazoa > Arthropoda > Malacostraca > Decapoda > Palaemonidae > Palaemon > Palaemon carinicauda. The sequence continues at coordinate 72,919,013 of NC_090756.1, forward strand.
AAAGAGCCAGTTCCTCCTGCTAGTACGCCTTCGGAAGAAATTGAAGAAGTTTCCCAGGAAGAAGTTGAAGAAGTGTCCCAGAAAAAGACACCTCCATCTGAAGAGACGTAAAATACTACTGGTTGCACAGTAGAACACATCATCAGCTTCATCATCATCATTTCTACTGTGCAGCAAATTCATCGCCATCATCATTCAAGTTTTTCTTCAACTTCTTTCGTGGTGAGTACAGTAACAATCTTTATTTTTTACTTTAATATTCTCACATTCTAATACTGTATTTGTGCCTGTTTTATAGTTTAGTACTGTACTGTATGCATTAAGTTAAAGGGAAGGTTTTAAAAGGTCTACATGTTGTAACCTATCATATTTTTTTTGTTTAAAATTTACATTTAACGTACGTAAACCAATCTTTCTCTCTCTCTCTCTCTCTCTCTCTCTCTCTCTCTCACATATATTGATTTTTTTTGTTTAAAATTTACATTTACAGTACGTACGTAAAACAATCTCTCTCTCTCTCTCTCTCTCTCTCTCTCTCTCTCTCTCTCTCTCTCTCGTAAATTGTTTTCCTGCTTTGCTACGTACAATATGTACTGTACAGTACCGTATGATTTTATATAGATACGGTAAATTTATATTTGTAAGGTAACATATTTTGTAAATGCTTTTACTGTAAATACTGTACTGTATCATTATTTATCACTATCATCATGCGCGTTAAATGCCTTGTTTGTTCTGAGCGTGGTTGTTTACTGAGCGTACAGTACTTTATGACGCCGTCATTTCAGGCGGCGTCATAAAGAAAAACATTTCATTTGAAAGTCCTAAGAAAAATAAAGTAAAACATTGGTAATAAAAAAATCAACATACTGTATAATCAATATAATCGATGCAAAAACTAACCTATACATATATGTGTACACTAAATGAGTTTGTTTCTTCATTATGATCAGAGATGAACGTAAACAAAACATTGGTTGCCATTTCTTATCGTGCTTTTTAGGTGTTTAGGAAACGCATGATATAAAATCGCCTTTAATATTTGTGCCTGTGTTAGTTTAGGGTGCTGTAGTACATGCATTAAGTGTTCTGTACATTAAAGGGTGGTTTGTTAACAGTACTACGTACAAGGAAAGGTTTTAAAAGTCCGAATATACATGTTAAATAAATAGGTAAATATGATGTCACTACTTAGCGGAATTTCACCTATCGCGGCCAGGTCTGGAACCTATCTACCGCGATAAACGAGGGTTCACTGTATTAGAAAAGTGTAAAGAAGGACCTCTTTCACCGGGCGTCACAGGTCTCTTCCCAGAAATAGATTTTTCCTTCGTCAAAATCCCTTATATATATATATATATATATATATATATAAATATATATATATATAGGTTTATATATATATAGCCTACTGTTTGTATGCATAATATAAATATACATACCGTATATATATATATATATATATATATACTGTATGTATGCATAATATATACATACTGTATGTATGTAGCCTACATATGTAGGTATATATATATACATACATATATATATATATATATATATATGTCTGTTAGATCATATAACAGTTGTATACGGTTTGCTTATACGAATGTGTATACCGCGTGATATTTCCCAATTTGCTCATTATACAACAAAGTTTTGTAACTGTAGAATGTCAGATAAACAAACGACATTGCCATCAAATATACATGTCTTTACTTGTAAACCGAAACACTTGAAGGAAGATGCAGCAATTATGGGATAATCTCACATAAATTCCACTGTGGATTATATTGGTCACTTTCGACCAAGAAAGGTCCACGCCGAGAAGTCCTTGGAACGGTTGACTATTCCTAATCCAGGCCACTAATCACCTCGGTGACATATCATTTTCTTGTTATGGTTCCTTTCGTCGTTTCCATTTTACTGAATTATCGGCAAATATTTCATTTTACTGTTTAAATTTTAGCCAAATCAAACATTGGGTGTGATTGTTTTGTAACACACTTTCCATCAGTAAATTAAAACCAGATATTGATAATATTCTCACAATAAAAACTGTAGGTTTTTACTCACAACGTTATTTATACGCAAGGTACTGACAGTAAAGATTACGCTCTCTCTCTCTCTCTCTCTCTCTCTCTCTCTCTCTCTTAGATTACTGGCAGTCTTATTGGTCTTTTCTAACTAGTGATTTATATATATATATATATATATATAGATAGATAGATAGATAGATAGATAGATAGATAGATAGATAGATAGATAGATAGATAGATAGATAGATAGATAGATAGATAGATAGATAGATAGATAGATAGATATATATATATATATATATATATATACTGTATATAAGGGCATGTGTGTGTGTTTCAGTTAATGATAGTCTGATAGTTCTTTCTAGGAATGTGTAACTTATAATATTTCCTAAATCGTTAACGTAGTATACAACTTAGAGTTGAGACTATGAAACTTCGGATAAACAAACGACATCGTCATCAAATAGACATGCCTTTACTTGTAAAACTAAACGCCGTAGGAAGAATCGGCATTTATAGGATTTGCACACACATTCCAATGGGGATTATCACTTTTGTCCTTGAAAGGGCAACCAATTCTATCATCCCAGCCACCATTCCCCTCGGTGACTTATCCTTTTCCTCTCCTACTCCCTTTCGCCTTTTATATTCCATAAAGTTTATTGGTAATTTTTCTATTTTACTATTTCAATATTAGTCAAATCTGACATTGCTATAATTGTTGTTGAATTTTTTTTTCTATCAATAAATAAAAATGAGACATACTCATAATATTCTTACACATAACCCTCATTTTTGTGGAAATAGATTCATACGCCTACGGTAGAAACCCATTACTATCTTCTCTCTCCCTGGAAATGAACAGCCTACGGCAGTAGACTACTAACTGCCTTATTTGTATTTTCAGGCTTTTTATTTTAATGGTGATGAGAAAAGAAAAGTTAAATATAAAGTACAGGATTTTATGTTTATCCCTTATTCGTTTAGTCAGTTGATGCGATATATATCTATATCTATATCTATATCTATATCTATATATATATATAGAGAGAGAGAGAGAGAGAGAGAGAGAGAGAGAGAGAGAGAGAGAGAGTATATAAATATATGTTAATAATCATAATCTCTGACCTTGTTTATGCATTTATTGTCACTATATTTTTCAGAGTGATGTGAAAATTTTCATAAAGTTATTATATATATTTTACTCTAATTCATATTAACCAAATCATTTAATGATGTTATTTAAGAAATGTACATGGATTTTGTGGGAAACAAAAAGTCTAGTATAATATGAACATATAATTATTAATCAGTCCTGACAAGAACAAACTATTCAGAATTTGATACGAAATAAAATATACGTATGATTGAAAATAATGTTGATAAAATCATTTGAACAATTTATCATATAAGATATAGAAATGAATAAATTGATACTCATAAAAAAATCAAATAATCATGGTATTATATATAATTATATTTTTTTTTTACAAAGAATCTAAAATATTTTTAACATCATATTTCAGTTTTCTGTTATAACATTAAATAAAAGTGTTCTGTATGAGAAATCGTTCCAATAAAATATACAAAAATGCAATTTAAATATAAGAATTACGAAAAAAATCATGAAAAATAAATTAACAAGATTTAGACAACAAAAAAAATTATCTTGTTATAAAAGTGAAGAATTGAAACATTTTTATTTGGAATGCTTTTTCTCTGAAAAAAATCTAATATTTAACTTTATAATCAACTTTTGTGTGATATAACATAAAACAATTTTTGGGATGGAACGCTGGGTTACCAGGACAAGTAAGACAGCAATACGCAGCTTTCTTACGACCACCGGGCCCGTAACGATAGCTGCAAACAGCACAATCTCTTAGAAGATTATCTGGTATACAGTTTATTATATGACATTTATCATTCCTTAGTCTTTCTGGTACTTCATGTCTGTTGACAAGAGATCTTTTTCCTCCCAATCTTACTCGGAAATCAGCAACAAGTTGTTCACGTGACTCTTTTTTTCTATAATTACGATGGTTTAGTTTTTTCTCTTTTTGGGTGTCCATATGTATTTTGTACAGGAGAAAACTGTTGACAATAGATATTTCAAAAAAAAAAAAAATATAGCTTTCTCCACCATTTTATAGACTTCTGTGTAAAGGCATAAGAAGAACAGTAGTGATCAGCCCTATCAATACCACCCATATTTGCAGTATAATCGCTGATTACTTTTGGCTTTGTTATTTCTTCCAGCACATTTCTTTTTGCAAAACGACGGACAGTTTTAGTTGATGATGAATGGAACATTGTAAGCATTGTCACATATCGTTTATCACGCCAACTAAGAACGTGATAGCGGTTACTCTTGCAAAATGACACATGTTTACCAGGAGAGTTTTATCTTGCCTTTTTTTATATTATTTGGAAGTCCTGCCCGATTTGTTTGAATAGGCCCGGCCAGATGTATTTTTCGCAGCAATAGCTCTTTAGCTAACTGAAGATTGGTGTATAGTCTATCAGAGAATATGTGGTATCCACTGGATTTCGTTGATTTCATAACCATATCAACTAATTTCAGTATGATTCTAATACTGAATTTATGGTTAGCATTGCCAAGAATATCTGTCGCTGCTTTGCCATAATACGGTATTAGCGCTAAAACATATCCAGTCATTGAGCAGGCTATATCGAGCATTTTTAGACCCCATTTTGTAGGTTTCATTGATTGATTGATTGATTGATTGAAAGTTTTCTGGCATCCTGAAATCTAAGGTCATTGACGCCGATACCATTTACTGTATATGAAAATTAAAAGAGAATTCGATTAAAACCATAGAAATTAAAAAGTCATTAAAATAGTTAAATAGTTTTCAGAAGACCTGCTTCTGAAATAAATCTAAAAATTCCGCTCGCATAGTAAGACACATCATGTCCAAGAATCTTGGCAAGGATAAACCTGCCATCCTCACCTCGAGCCTCAAACAGATATCTATTTCTTAAGTTAGTAAAATTAGGGCATTCGGTCAACAAATGCCTCACTGTTAAAGGTACTAAGCAGTCCTCGCAATACGGTTGGTGTTGGCCCTTCAGCAGAAACTCGTGTGTCAACCGTGTGTGACCAATACGGAGACGACAAAGAGTCGTCTCCCATTTTCGGGGAATCATGTTATACCTCCAAGGTGATATGATATTTGTTACTTCCCTCATTTTATTGCCGTCTTGACTGTCCCAGTGCTGTTGCCATTTATCACAAACCAATTTCTTGATGTAAGGTAGGAGATCGTTACATGGAATGGGATACCTCCTTGGTAGCAACTCGGATGCCGCATTCTTCGCCAGTAAATCTTCCTTCTCATTCCCAGACACACCTACATGTGCTGGAACCCAACAAAATCGAACAGTTATACCTTTCCGTCCAATAATAAAAAGCCATTCTAAAATCTTTAAAACTAGAGGGTTACTAGAATTAAAAACTTCTAAAGCTTGAAGAACACTCCTTGCATCACTAAAAATTGTAAAATTACCCTCCTTTTCCAAAGCTATTTTCTCAATAGCGGTTAATATGCCATACAGTTCGGCAGTAAATATGGAAGCTGTTAGAGGAAGTGCACCTCTACAATTAAACTCATTACTATGTACTCCAAATCCAACGCCAGCATCAGATTTGGAGCCATCAGTATATATAAAAGTCGATCCCCTATATTCTTCGACATGTTCCATAAAAAGAGACCTGGATTCTAAGTCAGTCATATTCTTCTTAACTCCAATAAAGTATTTACAAAAAGATATGTCAGGTAATTTCCATGGAGGCGTTGATGATACCTTGAATGGAAGTACCTTATTAATAATTATATCCAGACTATTTAAAAAACGTTTCACCCGAAAGCCATAAGGTTGAGGAGATTTTGGGTGCAACTCAAAGTATGATGCGTGTCTTACAAGGCTTGCAGTCTGAAAGGCTAGAGAGCTAGGGAGTCTTTGCAATCTAAACCAATACCGAAGAATGGAAGACATTCGGTAAAGGTCTAGAGGTAACTCTCCAGCATCAACAAGGAGACTTGGGATAGGCGAGGTTTTAAAAGCTCCAGTAGATAATCTAATACCTGCATGATGTATCGAGTCTAATATTTTTAACCGGCTTGGGGTGGCTGAAGAATATACCTCACAACCATAACTAATTTTGGAAAAAATCAAGGCCTTGTATAATTTTAAAATAGTATTGCGGTCTGCCCCCCATGATGTATGGGACAATACTTTTAAGATATTCAGAGCTTCAACACATTTAGCTTTTAGCGCTTTTAGGTGAGAAACCCATGTAAGTCTACAGTCAAATATCAAACCTAAAAATTTGGTTTCCGATACACATGGTATCCGTTGACCTTTAATGTATATATCCGGGTCTGGATGTACTCCCCGGATACGACAAAAATGGACAATGGTAGTTTTACTTGTCGAGAACTTAAATCCATTCATGTCAGCCCACTGGATAATTTTATCAATAGAGAGTTGGATTTTTCTCTCAACCATTGCCATTCTAGTGCCAGCAAATGATATTGAGAGATCATCCACAAATAGTGTTGAGAGAACATCCTGGGGAATGGCTGAGGATATCCCATTAATTGCTAGTGCAAAAAGGGTTACACTCAGCACACTACCCTGAGGAACTCCTTCTTCCTGGCACTTACTCTCTGATAGAGTTTCCCCCACTCTCACTTGAAAAACTCTACGTGAAAGAAATGCCTGAATAAATAGTGGCAGCTCTGCTCTCAATCCCAATTCATGAATGGTTTTAAGAATACCATATCTCCATGTGGTATCATATGCCTTTTCAAGGTCAAAAAATACTGTAACATGGTGCTGTTTGGAAGCAAAGGCTTCACAAATAGATGACTCAAGTCGTATCAACACATCAGTCGTTGAGTGCATTTTTCGGAATCCACATTGAATCGGTGATAAAATACCTTTCTTTTCAAGGTACCATATCAGCCTTGCATTGACCATCTTCTCCATGATTTTACATAAACAAGATGTCAATGCAATAGGACGATAGTTTGCTGCTAAAAACTTGTCTTTACCGGGTTTTAAAAAGGCTAAAATAATGGCTAGTTCCCAAACACTTGGGTAGCTATGATCATGCCATATTCTATTAATAATGCTTAAAATAAATAGCTTTGTATTAAAATGTACATGTTTAATCATTGCATATGGAATTCCATCGGGTCCAGGGGCTGTATCGTTGCAATGAGCAAGTGCGGAATCAAATTCTCTTTCAGTGAAAGGAAAATTATACGACTCTTCCCTTCTTGTTGCAAAATCTAAAATTTTCTTTTCTTCAGTGCTCCTATACTGGTGACCAGGGGCTCCTTCACACTTGCTGGATACATTTGAAAAATGATTAGCCAGGGCATTGCTAACTTCATTTGCTTCAGTTACATACTGGCCATTCACCTTCAACACTGGTGGTGGGTTGGGGGTGAATTTGCCAGCTATCTTTTTTACTTTCCTCCACACAGAAGATGGTGGTGTTCTACTGTTAATAGAGGAAACAAAAGACATCCATGACTGGCGCCTTGCTTCTTTCATGGCACGACGGAACTGTGCTCTACATTTCTTGTACATTATTAAATTCTCATCAGTTCTGCGTCTACGCAATCGTGTTAGAGATCTTCTTGTGGCTCTGTGGAGTGCAGTTATTTCTGAAGACCACCACGGGACTGGTCGTCGTTTGAATAACCCTGTTGTTTTGGGAATTGAATTGACTCCTGCTGTATGAAGAGTTCCATTCAGTAGGTCTATGGCATCATCAACACTTTCAAACTGTTCTGCTCTCCCTTCGATTTCACTTAGCTCACAAAATTTAACCCAGTCTGCCTTGTCTAGATTCCAACGTGGCGATCTTTGCAAAGGCGGACCCTTGTTGGTGTTTATAATGATTGGTGCATGATCACTAGTATGCCAATCATCTAATGTCCTCCAATCAAAATCAAGAAGGCAGTTAGAGCTTGCAATTGAAAGGTCAATGCATGACAAAGTACCTGTCTGAACATGAAAGTGTGTGGGCTCTCCTGTATTAAGGAGCCCCACATCCTCATTCTCCACAATTGATGAGATAATATTGCCCCTTGTGTTGGCCAAAACATCACCCCATAAAGGATGTCTACCATTCATATCTCCCAGTAAGAGAAAAGGTTGAGGGAGTTGTTGAATGACCTCTGCTAAATCATCATATAAAATATTATCATTTGGAGGTAAGTACAGAGAGCATATTGTATATTTTCTCCCTATATCAATTTGTACAACAACTGCCTGCAGGGTTGTACGTATAGACATGGGTATTTGGGGAACATCTCAACGAATGTACATGAGACTTCCGCCATGGCTCCCTGCTTGTTGATTATAAAGTGTTCTATAGCTAACATACTCTCGAGGACTAGGAGTGTTAGAATCAAGCATACTTTCCTGTAGACATACAATTATGGGGGAATGCTCATGAATTAGGAGCTTAAGTTCTTCATATTTCGCCCTCAAACCCTGACAGTTCCATTGCAAAATGAAGGAGAAAACTATGGATTATTTCTGGAAGACATCTTGGATGAGGTCTTCCCATTAGCAGTTTTTAATGTAACATTATTACCAGTAGGTTTCTTCAGAGGTGGTCTTGTTATGTTGGGTTTAACGTTGGTGTTTTTCTTTGTATTCTTTTTATCTATTTGTTGAGGTGGATGGTGGACCTCAACTTGAATTTCTGATTTATTCAGTCCATCTTCTGGTTCATTAGAAACATCAACAGACAAAACATCAAATTTATTTGATGTCATAACCTTAACGTTTCTAATGGAGGGTGGAGAGAGAGATGGAGGTCTCTCTCTTTTGCGATTAATAGATGGTGGGATTCGAGGTTTTTGCACCTTTCCCACAACAGGTGCATCAGGTAAGTTAGTCTTAAGTGGAACCTCCATCAGATCAGGCAAGGACATAGCCTGAGAGAGGTTTGTATTACTTTTTGTAATGGTGGCTGAAGGCTGTACAGCAATGGGCAATGACCTAGTGTTAATACACCGTGGTAAAGCCTCAGGAGGTGATAAGGTTACCTCGTTATTTGACATTTTGTCAGATAGTATACTTTTTTTTGAGCTATTGGCAGTGCTAGGTTGGTTTGATTTTAATGCCTTAGCATATGTATTTGATTTATTTAATAGTCTTTTGGCATGGGTCACACTTATGTGTTCTAAGTTTGATTTGTTGAGGGCAGCTTCCTCCAACTTATATAGCTCGCAAATCTTGTCTGTGGATTTGTGATTCGAGCTGCAATTTAAACACCTGGCTCCAAGTGCACACTCTCCATGGTAAGATTTGGAGCAAATACCACACATCTTCTCATTTTTGCAAACTTTGGACGGGTGCCCAAATTTAAAACAATTAAAGCATTGCAATGGCTTCTGCTGTAAGGGTCTTACTTTAATCCTTTCGTTCTCGATAATAATATGAAAAGGTACATCAGCATCCTGGAACGTAAGGATTATCATTGATGTACCTGGGACTTTATGAACTTTCCAAACATTTAATGGACACATGGCCAGTATCTCCTCCTCTGTAAAATCATATAGGTCTCTGTTAAAAACTACGCCCCTTCCGTAGCTAAAATTTAGGTGGGGTTTGACATCTAACTTAATGTCATCATTATTTATTTTCATATTGGACAATATTACCGACTGTGTACTGGATTTGGCATGGATAAGGAAACTATTTTTTCCGAAACGAGATATATCGCCTGGTGCAATAGTTCCTACTTTTTTCTGAATCAATTTGCATATTTTAAAATAATTCCCTGTAACCCCCTTTGATTCAGCTATAAGCCACATCGGTGGTTTTGGATTTCTCTGGGAGGGCATGACTAAATCTGTGCCTTTTTCCAACCAATCGGCAGGCCTGTACACATCTAAATCTTTTGGTACCTTATCGCAGAGAGCAGCCGCGACATTCAAGTTATTAATTTTAATATTATTCAAATTACTTATTGCACTAAATGCTTCGTCATAACTACTATAAGATATCCATGAATCCCAAGTTTCAGCTTCAAGTTTCATCCTTATTTCTTTTATGCATCCATAGCATTCAAATGCTTTACATAGATCATCATAATTTGTTTCTATTGAAATTTGTGTAACATGGAGGATTCGAAGTTTCCTCGTGTTACCCAAATTACTCGATTTAGAAATATCAGTAGAATGGTCCTTTCCCGTTCCGAGGTCATCAACAGAGCTATCCCTTATCACATTAGCAGAGGTCGTCAACAGTGCCGGGGGAGAGTCAGCGTATCCAGGGGATGGGAGTTCGTTCCTTAAAGAATCCATAATAGTAAAGAGAGGGAAAAGAGTTAGTTTGATGTACCTGCTCGAGAATGTTAGGCCATCACGCGTCGGAAAGGAAATTTGCACTCTCTACTATCGGCACAATGAGAGTATACTTCCCAGATGGTCCACTCCATACCCTACCCGAAGGATAGCATCAAAACAGATATAGAGGCACAGGTGTAGGCTGAACCCGCCTGTTAGGACTGAGACCAAGAAATTATGGAATCATCCTCCCCATATCTATAATGACGGGCTTCCGGCCAAAAGCCGAGAGTCCTACCCCAAGCATTGGATCCCCCTGGATTCCGAAGACCCAACACTTGAGAATAGTTCCGCCAAAAAGGTCCAAACCATCTTCGGGATGGCTGAAATCATCCAATACTCTCATATATAGCTTTGAATGCAAACACCTCCCAACCGCGATACCTCCTCCCACTCATCAAAGCAGGCAGCAATAAAGGATGTATGAACATCCCCGCCGGGGCTACAATGGATGTGAAAACATCCAAGCCATAGGAGAAAAGAAAAAAAAAAAAATAAATAAATATATATGTACATAATATATACACACATATAATGAGGGAAATTTTTCTCATAGAGTTTGGAAAGCAAGACTAAAGAAAGTTTGTGAAATTAGGATAAGGTTGAAGTAGTATTGAGAAAAAGAAAAAGGTAAAAGAGAGAAATTTAGATTCAAACTGGGGGAGCAATTTCCCCAAGTTCGAGAGCCCTCTTGCCCGTCACCAAGTTTCAGCACGGGAATTAAATGCCGTGCTGAAGCTTAATGACTTCATCAAGGCATTCTCTCATTAAGAGGGGTAGGTTTCATTGGATTATACATTTTGAATCCCATGCGACCTTTGAATGGGACAGTGGACTCATCGGCTGACAAATTAGCTCCTGGGTGATAATATTGAAGAAATCGATGAATTACGTAATCTATCACTTGACGAACCTTGGTCGCCGACCTTCAACAATGACATGGTACAGGACTGTCTGCTAGGCCATGGAAAGGAGGAATTATCATATAACGCCTCCAAGGTATGGCCTAGGGAGGTCTAGCCTCCTGCATAGGCAACCTAACCTGACTTGGGAAGTCATTTCACGAAGACGGACGGTTGTCAATGACAGACATTCTACTCTGATGTCCCGTTCTAGGCTCAAAACCGACTCAGTGGTTGAGAGAAAGAAATGGGAACACCCCGGTAAAGATTTGCCAGAACACAGTTCAAGGCAAAGCCAACCGGAGTTAGCCTAGGCTAGTCAGAGGGAAGAGGAATTGCTCTTAAATCTCGCAAGGAGATTGGTATCGACTTAAAAGTTAAAGGATGTGTCAGTCTCCACTTAAAAGACGATACAAGAGCAATTGGGGACATGTATGAAAGTATACTAAAGCCCTTAGGCTGGTAGCCTAGGTGCAGTGAGAATCGGTTACCGAAACACTCTCGTATACTATCTTGGAAGAGGAAAATTTTTATGCAGTAATATCTTAATTGTATAAAATATTGCCTGAGCTTCAATAAAAATTTACCAGGAAGGTTATATCATGCATGAAGTGTGCAGGTGCCTAGGCTAGGAAGCCTAGCACTCGTGGGGCTCGGTCATAATTCAGCCAAATCCACGACAACAAGGGCATAATATAAAAATCCCTAGCTAATTTGCTAAATAGCTAAAAGTTATTAAAGCGAGAAATGCCGGGAAAGTCGTTCTGGCTAACTAAATGTACATGAAAAGAACAACCGCATCCATGACGCCATCCGGCTGGCAACAGCTCTTGTACGTTAATTACGATCTTAAATCGAGGAAAAAACTGGCAAGAGCTTACATTTATACAATTCAAAGATAATACTTAACTTTCCAAAAGCAGATGAGGCTGGGAAGACATCATCGCAGCAAAACAAACCAAAATAGCGAGAGATAACACGGGATAAACACCTGTCTAAGGCGCTACAATAGAAAGAATGACTAGATGGCGCCATGCAGAGACGGGCTGGCGCCCAATTACAGTACAGTAGGAGTGTTGCCTTAATAACGGCTCTCCCATAATTCTTGCTACTTTCCCCTCTCGAAGCGTAAACGCTATTAGGGGTGTAGATAGCTATGTGACGTGTCAAGAATACGTCTTCTGATATTATGCGATATCCCTTTTAGAAATATAAGGGATACTCGCTAAAGGAGTTAGAATTCTGGATACCTTTAGTAAAATTCTCTGGGATATATCACTGTAGTCAAATATAACCTAGGAAGCTACTAAGAAGGAACTTCAATCAGAATGACATGGCCTGAGCCCTAAAAACCTATTGTTATATAACCAGCGTGTAAGTTTAAATGTTTGAAAACTATGGTTTATTTTTTGGAAGAACTTTTAGATGAAGTCTTCCCATTAGCAATTTTTGATCTAATGCTATTTCCCAGTGGTTTTATTAGAGAGGGTCTTGATAAATATGGTTTTTTGTTTGTGCTTTTCATGTTGCTTTGATCCAATTGTTGAGAGGATGGTGGACCTTAACATGAATTTCTGATTTATTTAAATTCTCTTCTGGTTGATCAGAAACATCAACAGACAAAACATCATATTTATTTGATGTCATAACTCTAATATTTCTTATGGAAGGGGGTGAGAGAGATGGAGGTCTCTCTCTTTTCCTATTTATAGGTGGTGAGGACCTACCAGGTTTTTGCACCTTCCCTACCACAGGTGCACCTGGTAACTTTGTTTCAGGTGGAATCTCCGTCAAATCAGGCAAGGACATGGCCTTACAGAGGTTAGTACTATTGCTGGTAATGGGGGATGAAGTTTGTATAGAAGTGTGCAGTAGCACAGTTTTAATACACAGAGGCAAAGCCTTGGCAGGCAATATGCTTACCTTGTCAAGCAAAACTTTACTATCATTAGATGATGAATTTCTTTTCTTGGAGTTACTGGCAGCAGTATGTGGGTTTGATGTCTCCCGTGGTATATTTTCTCTTGATTTCAGTGCCTTTGCATAGCTTTTTGGTTTTTCAGTAGTCTTTTGGCATGTCCCACACTTATGTGTTCTGGATTTGTTGAGGGCTGATTCTTCAAACTTATAAATCTTGCAACTCCTGTCAGCGGATTTATGGTTTGAATTGATTGATTGATTGATTGAGAGTTTGCTGGCATCCTGACATCTAAGGTCATTGATGCGAATAACATGTATTATATATGAAAAATAAAAGAGAATTCAATTAAAACCATAAAGTTAAGAAGTCATTATAATAATTGAATAGTTTTCAGAAGACCTGCTTCTGAAATAAATATAAAAATTCTGCTCACATAGAAGGACACATCATGTACAAGAATCTTGGCAAGGATGAACCTGCCATCCTTACCTCGAGCCTCAAACAGATATCTATTTCTTAAGTTATTATAATTAGGGCATTCGGTCGAGACAAATGCCTCACTGTTAAAGGTACTAAACAGTCCTCGCAATATGGTTGGTATTGGCCCTTGCAGAAACTCGTGTGTCAACCGTGTGTGACCAATAGGGAGACGACAGAGAGTCGTTTCCCATTTTCGGGGTATCATATTTGTTACATCCCTCATTTCATTGCCATCTAGACTATCCCAGTGCTGTTGCCATTTATTACAAACAAATTTCTTGATGTAAGGTAGGAAATCATTACAGGGAATGGGATACCTCCTTGGTAGCAACTCTTATGTCACATTCTTTGCCAGTAAATCTGCTTTCTCATTCCCAGACACACCTACATGTGCTGGAACCCAACAAAATCGAACTGTTATACCTCTACGTCGAATAATAAAAAGCCATTCTAAAATCTTTAAAACTAGAGGGTTACTAGAATTAAAAACTTCTAAAGCTTGAAGAACACTCCTTACATCACTAAAAATTGTAAAATTACCCTCCTTTTCCAACGCTATTTTCTCAATACCGGTTAGTATGCCATACAGTTCGGCAGTAAATATGGAAGCTGTTAGAGGAAGTGCACCTCTACAATTAAAATCATTACTATGTACTCCAAATCCAACGCCAGCATCAGATTTGGAGCCATCAGGATATATAAAAGTCGATCCCCTATGTTCTGCAACATATTCCATAAAAAGAGACCTGGATTCTAAGTTAGTCATATTCTTCCTAACTCCAATAAAGTAATTACAAAAAGATACGTCAGGTAATTTTCATGGAGATGATGATACCTTGAATGGAAGCACCTAAATTCTAATTATATTCAGATTGTTTAATAATTGTTTGACCCGAAATCCAAAAGGTTGAGGAGATTTTGGGTGCAACTCAAAGAATGTTGAGTGCCTTAAAGGGCTTGCAGTCTGAAGAATAAGGGAGTCTTTGCAATCTAAACCAATATCGAATAATAGCAGAAATTCGGTAAAGATCTAGAGGTAACTCTCCAGCATCAACAAGGACACTTGTGATGGGTGAAGTTCTAAACTCTCCTGTGGACAATCTAATACTAGCATGATGTATAGAATCTAATATTTTTAACTGGCTTGGGGTGGCTGAGGAGTATATTTCGCAACCAGAAATAATTTTGGAAAAAATAAAGGCCTTGTATAATTTTAAAATAGTATTGCAGTCTGCTCCCATGATGTATGGGACAATACTTTTAAGAGATTCATAGCTTCAAGACATTTAGCTTTTAATGCTTTTAAGTGAGAAACCCATGAAAGTCTACAATCAAATATCAACCCTAAAACTTTAGCTTCACTTGCACATGGGATTCGTTGACCTTTGATGTATATATCCGGGTCTGAATGTACTCCCGGGATACGACAGAAATGGACAATCGTAGTTTTACTTGTCAAGAACTTAAATCCATTCATATCGGCCCAATGAATAATTCTATCAATAGAGCGTTATATTTTTCTCTCAACCATTGCCATTCTAGCTCCAGCAAATGGTATGGAGAGATCATCCACAAAAAATGTTGAGAGAACACCCCGGGGAATGACTGAGGATATCCCATTAATTGCTAGTGCAAAAAGGGTTACACTCAGCACACTCCCCTGAGGAACTCCTTCTTCCTGGCATTTACTCTGTGATAGAGCTTCCCCAACTCTCACTTGGAAAACTTAATGTGAAAGAAATGACTGAATAAATAGTGGTAGCTCTCCTCTTAATCCAAACTCATGGATTCTTTTAAGTATACCGTATCTCCATGTGGTATCATATGCCTTTTTAAGATAAAAAAAAAAAAAAAAAAGACTGTCACATGGTGCTGTTTGGAAGCAAAACGCTTTACAAATGGAGGACTCAAGTCGTATTAGCACATCAGTCTTTGAGTGCATTTTTCTGAATCCACATTGAATGGGTGATAAAATACCCTTCTTTTCAAGGTACCACATCAATCTTACATTGACCATCTTCTCCATGATTTTGCACAAACAAGATGTTAATGCAATTGGCCTATAATTTTCTGCTAAAAACTTGCACTTACCAGGTTTTAAAAAGGCTAAAATAATGCCTAGTTCCCAAACACTTGGATAACTATATTCTATTAAAAATGCTTAAAAGAAATAACTTTGTATTAAAAGGTACGTGTTTAATCATTGCATATGGAATTCCATTGGGTCCAGGGGCTGTATTGTTACACGTAGGAAGAACAGAATCAAATTCTCTTTCAGTAAAAGGAGAATTGTATGACTTGCTTTCTTGTTGCGAAATTTAAAACTTTCTTTTCTTTAATGCTCCTATACTGGTGACCAGGAGCTGCTTCACACTTGCACGATACATTTGAAAAATGGTCAGCCAGGACATTGCTAACTTCGGTTGCTCCAGTCATATACTGGCCATTTACTTTAACACTGGTGGTGGGTGGGGTGAATTTACCTGCTGTCTTTTTGACTTTCCTCCACACAGATGATGTTGGTGTTCTACTGTATGACTCCCATGACTGGCGCCTAGCTTCTTTCATGGCACGACGGAACTGTGCTCTACATTTCTTTTATATGACTAAATTCTCCTCAGTACGGCGCATGAGCAATCAAGTTAAAGACTTTCTTCTGGCTCTGTGCAGGACAGTTAGTTCTGATGACCACCAGGGAACTGGTCGTCGTCTGAATATCCTAGTTGTTTTGGGAATGGAATTGACTCCTGCTGTGTGAAGAGTTCCATTAAGTAAGTCTAGGGCATCATCAACAATTTCAAACTGTTCTGCATTTCCTTCAATTTCATTTAACTCCCGAAATCTATTCCAGTCCGCCTTATCAAGATTCCATCGAGGCGATCTCTGTAAAGGTGGACCATTGTTGGTGTTTATAATAATTTGTGCATGATCACTTGTATGCCAATCATCTAATGTTCTCCGATTAAAATCGAGAAGACAGTTGGAGCTTGCAACTGATAGGTCAATTCAGGACAAGGTACCTGTCCGAACATGGAAATGTGTGGGCTCTCCTGTGTTAAGGAGCCCAACATCTTCATTCTCCAAAATTTATGATATAATACTAACCCTTGCGTTTGCCAATACATCACCCAATAAAGGATGCCTACTATTAAGATCTCCCAGTAAGAGAAAAGGTTGTGGGAGTTGTTTAATCACCTCTACTGTATTATCATATGAGACGTTATCATTTGTAGGCAAGTAAAGAGAACAGATTGTGTATTTTCTCCCTATATCAATCTGTACAACCACTGCCTGCAGAGGGGTACAGATAGGCAAAGATATTTGGGGAACATCTCGACGTACATATATAAGACTTCCCCAATGGCTCCCTGCTCGTTGATCATACGGTGTCCTATAGCTAACATACTCTCGAGGACAAGGAGTATTAGCATGAAGCTTGCTTTCTTGTAGACATACAATTATAGGGGAGTGCTCACGTATGAGGAGCTTGAGTTCTTCATATTTCGCCCTTAAACCCTGGCAATTCCATTGCAGAATGGGGGAAAAAACTATGATCTATTTTTTGGAAGACACCTTAGATGAAGTCTTCCCATTGGCAATATTTGATCTAACAATATTTCCCATTGGTATCTCTAGAGAGGATCTTGATACAGTATAGTGGGTTTTGTGTTCCTCTTTTTCTTTGTGTCCTTTTGATCTAATTGTTAAGGAGGATGGTGGACCTCAACTTAAATTTCTGATCGGCTCAATTTACCTTCCAGTTGATCAGAAACCTCAGCAGACAAGATATATTTATTTGAAGTCGTGACTTTAATGTTTCTTATGGTAGGAGGCGAGAGAGATGGAGGTCTCTCTCTTTTTCGATTAAAAGGTTGTGATCTGTCAGGTTTCTGCACCTTCCCCAATACAGGTTCACCAGGTAAATTACTTTCAAGTGGAACCTCCATCAGATCAGGCAAGGACACGGCCTGAGAGAGGTTTGTACTATTGTTTAGAATCGGAGTAGTTGGCTTTTGAATAACTTTCAGATCTTTAAGTATCTGTTTTGATTTTTCTACAATTTCTGGACATAGATTTTTTATGGGACTTTCAACCTCTTTAACTACTTTCATTTGTTTCTCCATCTTAGAAGTAGAGATATAATTTTCGTCTGTGTGGTTTGGCAAGTTTTTTTTCAGAACCATTGAAAATGGTTGCCTTGGTCTTACCTGCTTTTCAAGAGCTCTTTTACGAGCCTCTTTAAAAGTAACCCTTTCCATGGTCCCAATGACCTGAATTTCTTTATCAAAAATAAACTTAATGCAGCTTTTAGATGTAGCTGGGTGTGCTTCCCCACAATGTATGCAATGAGGGTTTTCTCTGCATACTCCATGACTACTTTTTCCAGAGTTGTCACAAACAGCTGGCTTATTATTTACTTTTTCCTTGCATTTCTGGCTTAAACGGCCATACATTTGGCAATGATGAAAATTGCAATGGTGAAGGGATATAAGGTTTCACCTTCAAAGGTAGCCAACCAGCCTTAATAACATTTGGTAATCGACATTGATCAAATGTTATAATCAAAATAGCAAGAGGAATACGTTGTTCTCCAACTCTCTTTCTCATTCTGACTACTTTAACTACTCCTTGACTTTTCAGTTCATCCTCAATTTCTTTTTCCTCTATATCCAGCAATTGTGGAGCATATATCACACCTCTACTCTGGTTGAAAGTAGGGTGCGAAATGCATTTTACACTATGACCATCCAATGTTGTAAGTGTTTTTAGCCTTTCACCTTGTAATGGGGATAGTGTGTCTATCAAGAGACTTTCATTTCCTTGGGGTAGAATTTTTTGCTGCCCTCCACATAAAGTGACTATTTCCCTGTTAGCTTTGAAAACATTTAAACGCTCATTTCTTCCGTTTTCAAATTCTTAAGATCAAAATTTTTTCATAATTCACTACTTCATAGTTAACAGGTAATACTTTTACTTTTCTATATCTTTGTGTACTGTCATCATTTCTCACACTCTCTCTCTTCTTCTCTAGTGTTTTCTTATCATTCTTTCCATAATGCATATAAGGTTCCAACGTTACAATATTAGAACCCGAGTTGGAGCTGTCTGTACCGAGGTCCATGTTCGTATTTTCCAGGTCGTCAACAGAGGGGTGGGTTTTTTTGGTATGAGCAAGCCGGGTTATCCACCTCTTATTGGAGGATGTCAGTCCTTTGGTTTTAATTGCAGTTCAAACAGCTGGCCTTAAGTGTACAGTCTCCTTGATGAGGTCTGGAACAGATGCTACACATATTTTGATTTTTACAAACTTTAGAAGGAGGTCCAAATTTGAAACACTTGAAACATTGTAAGGGCTTTTGTTTGAAAGGTCGAACTTTTATTCTTTCATTTTCAATATCGATGTGGAAAGGCACATCAGCATCCTGGAAAGTAAGGATAATCATTGACGTCCCTGGAATCTTATGCACTTTCCACACTGTTAATGGCACATGGCTAGTATTTCCTCTTCTGTAAATTCATACAGATCTTTATTGAAGACTACTCCCCTTCCATAACTAAAATTTAGGTGGGGTTTGACATCTAACATATCCTCATCACTGCTTGTCTTAAGGTTAGACAGTATTACTGCTGAATTAGTTTGCTAATTCAAAAATAATTCCCATTACTACCTTTAGGCTCGGCAACTAGCCACAGTGGTGGTTTTAGCTTTCATTGGGGAATCATAGTTATATCAATATCTTTCTCAAACCAGTCAGCAGGTCTATATACATCCAAATTGTTTGGAATTTTATCACATAGGGCACCCATGAAATTTTATGTTATTAATTTTGATATTAATGATGTTACATATTACATGGAATGCTTCCTCGTGATTACTATAAGATATCCATGAATGCCATTTTTCATTTTAAAGTTTCATTCTAATTTCTTTTATCACTCCATAGCATCTAAATGCTTTATATAGGCCTCCAAGATGTTGATGTGAAACGTCTTGAATAGGGGAGACCATGTTCCTTGAACTTGAAGTTGATGGGAGTGACACCAACCCCCCCCCCCACCCCCATCCTTCTAGCGATGCGTCCGTATGGATAACGACCGAAGGAGGCGGTAGTTGAAGAGGTACCGACCTTTTTAGGTTCTTTGCCTCCGACCACGGCTTGAGGAGTGATCGTAGCCGAGTCGGCAGAGGTCTCTTGAGATCTCTTCGAGCGTTTGATGCGTATCTTCTCCAGACTCCCGATGCATCTTTTAGCTGTGCTCTTAGCACTGGGTCTGTCACTGAAGCATACTGAAGGGAGCCGAGCACCCGTTCCTGTTGTCGTCTTGAAATCCGTTTGGATTTGAGGAGTCTCTTGACAGATCCTGCTATTTAGTTTCTCTTCTTTAGTGGAATGGAAAGACAGTGTGACTGAAGGTCCCAATGGATTCCTAGCCATTGGAACTTCTGAGCTAGAGAAAGTCGAGACTTTTTGGAGTTGATCTTGAAGCTCAAATGTTCCAAGAATTGGATCACCTTTGTGGAAGCTTGCAGGCATTCTTCTTCTGATGCTGCCCACACCAGCCAATCGTCCAAGTAAGCCATCACCTGGATGCCTTGTAAGCGTAGCTGTTGAACAATCGTCTCTGCGAGCTTTGTGAATATCCTTGGGGCTATGTTCAGCCCGAAAGGCATGGCTCTGAAAGCGTACTGTCTTCTTTGAAACCTGAATCCTAGGTAGGAGGAGGTCTGGCGATTCATAGGAATGTGCCAGTAGGTGTCTGCCATGTCTATTGAGACTGTGTATGCCTTTTGAGGCAGTAGGGCTCTTATGTGTTGAAGAGTCAGCATTTTGAACTTGTTGTTCACTATGAACTTGTTGAGAGGGGACAAGTCCAGAATGACTCTGAGTTTGTCGGAGTCCTTCTTGGGAACAAAGAATAGTCTTCCTTGGAACCTAGTGGACTTTACCCTCTTGATCACCTTCTTGTTCAAGAGTTCTTGGACGTATTCTTCCAGAACGGGGGTGGAGTGGGGGAAGAATTGGTGGAAAGCTGGTGGTGGTGTTACCCAGCTCCACTCTATTCCGTTCTTGATAATGCTGTGAGCCCAGGGATCAAAGGTCCAACGATCCTGGAAAAGGCGGAGTCTCCCTTCCACCGGAAGAATCTCATTGCTTCTGGTTGCCCGAGGGTTTACCACCTCGGCCGCTTGCTCCCTTTGCTCCTCTGGAGGGACGTCAAGAGGAGTCTCTGCCGGTGCCTCTACCTCTGGGACGAAAGGTAGTCGACTGCCTTTCGTAGGCGGTCGTGAAGGCTGGTGACTGAGTCACCACCGGCTGGGGTACCAGTTGGAAAGTTTGTTGGGGCTGAGCCACCAACTGGGGAGCAGCAGTTGCCGGAAGCTGGCATTTAGCCTGACGCTGCTGAGGTCTAGGCTTGTTGGATTTCTTCTTCAGTTGGGGGCCCTCATCCTGAGAAGATTTCCTTTTACCTGACATACCCCACTCTTGGAGAAGGTTCCGGTTCTCCGTGGCGGCCCTGTCAACGATCTCTTTCACGAGGTCATTGGGAAAGAGATCTTTCCCCCAAATGTTGG
Source organism: Palaemon carinicauda (assembly GCF_036898095.1). Lineage (NCBI taxonomy): Eukaryota > Metazoa > Arthropoda > Malacostraca > Decapoda > Palaemonidae > Palaemon > Palaemon carinicauda. The sequence goes on from NC_090756.1 coordinate 72,940,336, forward strand.
AGGAAATCACCTTCCTTGGTTCGTGTTTGACGGTGGCATTCGCAAACACGAACTCTCTGCAGGCATTCGCAAACACGAACTCTCTGCAGGCTCTCCGTGCCCTGATGAAGCTATAAAAGTCCTTTGTTAGGGTAGCAAGGTGGGTCTTGGCCAAGACCATGTAGAAGCCTGGGGTCCGTTGTTCCCCAGCCATCGTCTCCATTTGCACCTGGAGGGAAAGGGAGGTGGCCAGCCTCTCTTTCGTGTCCTGCTCCCAACCAAGAAGATATTCGGAGAGCTTACGGAGGTTCTCATTGAACTGACGTCCAGCGATGTCGGCCTCCAACTTTCCCACAGATAAAGTTAACTGGATGTCTTTCCAGTTCTTGTCGTCAGGGGGTAGGGCAAGGGAGAAGGGCCTACGTTCCTCTAATGTAGGGCAGGGTTTCCCTTCTTTCACCGCCTTCAACACTGCTAGGAGGGACTTCTACGCGAAGGGGAAGACCATGGTGGTAGGAACAAGAAAAGACGGGTGTTTCTTGCTCAGGGCCGGCACCTTGGAGTTGGTGTAGCCCTTGTCCTTCAGACAACCGGCTAGCAGAGATTGAGCCTTTGCATGGTCAAACACAATGACCTCTTTAGGCTCGGTTTCCTCCTTAGAAACGGGTTCGGACTTGAGGCGAATGTAGCAGTCCGGATATGCTTCAAAGCTAGGCCATAATTCCACCTCTTCAAGGGGGACGGCGCCTATCTTGTCATTTACGAAGATCCTGCCACTAGTGATAGGCATGTGCTCGGCATGCCTCCATGGGTTCGTCACAGAGCAGGCTGGAAGGTCCTTCACGGTGATCTTCCTCTGGGGTTGCTTCGTTAAACAGAGGATAGTTGCTTCGTTAAACAGAGGATTTCTTTTTTGAAATCCTCGTCCCTCTGGCGGAGCCTCTCATCAAGGACCGCAATCAAGGCTTGGAAATTATCCACGGGTGTGTCCGCTCATGTGGGCATAGGAGTGGACGGTGTAGAGGGGACTGGTTCCAAGATACTACCGAAGTGATAGAGGGTGCAGGGGCGCCTTCTTCTTCGGAGTCAGGAGCCTCTGTAGATTCCTCTTCTCGACCCTCGGCCATCAGAGTCCTCTCAGTGATATCCGATACCTCTAACATCCGCTCATCATCATCGAGGTGGATGTCCTGGAGTGCGTCATAAACATCTGGATCAACCGGCAGTTGGACACAGGGGATCTCCGGTTTGGGGATGACGGCATCCGCAGATGCCTTAAGGAAGAGCAAAGCTCTCATATTCTCACTAGGGAGTTAGGGCCCAGTGGCGTTCTTCTGGAAACCACGCACCCACTTGTGTAGTTTCTCGCGAGCGATGTCCCTTGCCTCTGCTGACGGGGAGCCTCGAACGCCTCGTTGAGCAGGTCATTGCAAACTGTGCAAACCTGCGGATCCCAATATCGCAGAGATCCTTGGGTGACGGAGCAGCTGGCGTGGGTTCGGCACGCCAGGTGGCCGTAGAAGTCACGGCGCCGAATGCTGCAAAAGGCGCTCTCACACTGGATGTACTCCTCCTGTAAAGAAGAAAGGGGTACATGAGTATTTGGAAGTCTATAACTATGGACTTAAAGTGATCTTAGATTAGTCTTAAAGTAATCTCAATTACAGTATAAGATTCCTTTCCAAGTGTAAGCTTAGGATAGGTAAGCTGGAAATGAAGCAGGAAAGACACATACTTGTGAATCCCGCCCAGCCAATTGCAGCGACCTTACACCACTACTAACTGTAGGGCTTTCATTCAATTAAGCCCTAAGGGGGAAGTTATCCAGTAGGGATAGAATAGCACAGCTAGTACTTCCTCCAGGGTATTAGCAGTGGTGAAAGGGAGAGAGCTGAGTTCATTCAGCATAGTGAAAAGGGGGAAATAATTATCCCCAATTCAAATAGGTCCCAGCAAGGGACTGCGCATGGATGCACAGAGTATGATAGAAAGTATTTACTGCATAACTATACACCATAGTTTTCTGTCTAGGGTATGTACTATACCATAGATGTACTGGCTATCGTATACAGCCATACAATAGAAACTGCCGGCGCATTGCCGGCAGGGTAGAGTAAGGTGACAGTCCACTTTCGTAATATGAATTAGGTGGAGCCGGCAGCCTGCCGACGCATCGAAGACACACTGGGCGCCGGCGAGTCTCCGATTGAGGGTAACTCCTTCCAGCCATCAGTCTATGTGGCGGGGAAAGGGAGACAACCTCGGGAATTGATGGCAGATCGCCGACATGTCGGCGGCCTCCGGCAGTCGGCAGGCAACCGGCTGTAGGTACTCCAACCCTGACATCAATCTATGGGACAGAGAGGAGACCTAGGCTAAGCTGTCGGCTGTTGCCGGTAGAGTTGTGCGACAGTGGACCGGCACTTGATTAAGAGAGAGAGAAAGCATAGAGGAAGGGCAGCAGCTCACTACCCTAACCTTGCCTTCCTCAAGAAGGAGGGTTCAAATGGAAGGAAGAGTATGATCAGGCTTCCATCCAGCCGCAACTAAGCCGGCAGTCAGCTACGGTTGCGGATGGCGGTCCAAGGGAGGACCGAAGAACACTCTAAGATAGCAGGGAGGTCTTCCACCAGCAGACCGACCTGTCGTTACGCTATCCCGTAGTTCAACTATATGCGGGAAGCTTAACAGTTCGGACTACCAGGCGAAAGAACCGGCCCGACCCCACAACCCGCCAGCACTCGGTCAAGTTGTAGGACGGTGGACAGAGGTGGGATGGCTAGGCCATCACCAAAGGACAGAGGGGGAGGGGAAAAGGGTCCTGAGAAGGAGTGTGGGGGTTGGTGTGAGCCTTCCCCAACACTCTAAAGCGGGGGTTCTGTTTCAGTACCGGCACTATTCCAGGTATAGGAAGAATTAATTCTCCAGCCTAGGGTAGGTTAGTAAAGTAAAAGAACGGCATGGCCGTGTCATCTCAAACTATAAAGAAACAGAATCCCAGGGCCTGCCTAACCTAGGCTAGGGGAAGCATATCCCCTAGCCTGGAGAAGGCAGATGTAGGACAAGTCGCTAGGCAACATGGAGGAAGGGTCGTAACCCTACCAGGTGCGGCCTAGGGGGGAGGGCAGAGGCACCCCCCCCCCTTTTTTTGCCATCCAGCGAAGACCAAAAGGAAAGTTCATTCACCTAATGGGGTAGCTGGGGGCAAACGACTGATACTCTGAAGTTCTGACCACAACTCAAAGCTCATGAACTATGGCTCTGGACAGGGAAAGAAAATCCTAGCCTAACCTCACTTGAATACCATTCAAGGTAAGGAGGGCTAGGATGTAGCCTAGGCTACCTCAGAGGGAGGAGAGATTACCTTAGTGAAAAGGTAACCGGGGAGGTGTAAAAGTATGCAAAAGCCCTAAGCCGTAGGTTAGGGGCAAGGGAATCGACTACCAAGATCATCAAAACACCTTGTATACTTTCTAGAAGGAGAAAAACCCATGTGCAATCACTAAATCTTATATGTATAAATACCTAATATCTTCATTTCACAGATTAACACTAGGAACACTTATTATATCATGCATGAAATTAAACTAAAACGCCTAGGCTATCGAGCCTAGGGGATGGGGCTAGCAACTCTAGCGTCGTAAATTTGGCTACCTACACTCGCCGAAAAAACGAATACTATCGGCATAATATAACTAATTCCTAGCAATGAAGACTAAATAACTAATACTGATAATTAGTTATAAGACCAGGAAAGTTGTTCTGGCTAACAAAATAAAGAATGCGAAGCGAACAACAGCGTCAGGACGCCTCTGGTTTAGGCAACAGCTCCGCCACAAAACACAGTATTTAAAGATAAAAAGGCGTTACTTTACGGCCACAGCTGATTTATACAATATAAGAATATGGTACTCAACTTTCCAGGGGCAGAAGAGGCTGAAGATTGCGACATGCTGGTAAATAATAGTGAACAACCGGGGAAAACACCTGGTCATAGACGCTACGAGAGAAGGAAATGGAGAAGGCGCGCGGTTATGACGTCAACCAAGATGGCGGCCAATAATGGCGTCGTTTATGACGTCATCCGAGTACCGTAACAGTAACGGAGGAGGAGAACTTTGTAATGGCTCCTCCCATAACTTGCCACCAACTTCCCCCTCGAAGCGTAAACGCTATGTGGGATGCAGATAGCTATGTGGCGTGTCAAGCATACGTCCTTGTTAATATACGACCTCCTAAAGGTAAACCTTATGGGTACTCGCGCCAGAGGTTAGAATTCTGTGAAACCTTTAGTTTAATTCTCTGGGAATATCTACTGTAGTCATATATACCATTAGGAAGCTACTGAAGGAACTTTCCATCAGGACGACATGGCCTAAGCCCAAAAAAGCTATTGTTATATAACCAGCTTTTGTTATATAACCAGTGGGTAAGTTTAAATGTTTAAAAAGGTAAGTTGGCCATACAAAGATCAGAAGGAATAGCACCTTCAGTACGCGATCGGGGTGATGATGACCTACGCACTTGTCTACCGTCGTCTTCCTTCTAGGGTCTTGACTCCCAACTGACAAACTCGATGAGGGTTCCAGGGGGATCCTAGGGGTTGCCTTGACTGAAACAGTCGGAGGGTGTGACGGTGAAGGAAAAACGTTCAGAGGCTTCAGGAGGGTGGAGATGAACGTATTCACCCATGAAAGAAACTCTGAACCTCTAAGTAAACCCTGGAATTCCCTAGGAGAGTGTCCTTTGGGTGGATCTTTAGAAGGAGCTCCTGTCAACGGAGGTGATAACCTCTGGGGCAGGGAAACACATTTCTTCGGGCGCGAAGGAAGGTCTGGACTAATAGGTACGTTTGTGAACCTATTAAGAGGCTCCTTGAACCCTTCTGGAGACAGTGTCGGTCTTCCGCTGGAGGTAGAAGATGCAGAGGGTCTAGGCAAAAGTGTTGGTACCGCACTTGCTCGCTATTCCGACACATCTGCTTGTGAATTGCTCGCGGAAATTGCAGATTTGCTAGTGAAATTGTGAGATTCATGCACAAAATCGCAAGTTTCACGCATCAATGGACGCGATTCATGAGCAGAAGTGCTTACAAGAGGAGCACTGGGAGCCACACAGGAAGAGGAAGGTCTAACACCTTCCTGCTGCCCCAGAGAAGCACCTACGTCCGACGAAGTCAGCAGAGGAGGCCTCTGAGTAGGGACTACTCTAGTTGGAGAACGTGTCACAGCAGGACATGTTTCCAGGCGTCGTGTAGGTGAACGCTTTGCTAAAACTCCCCAGGCATTGAAAGGCACTGGAGGTTTAGCTAGGCGCCTATTTGAGGAATGGTCATTCTCATCATCAGGTTCGGTCATAAGTCGTTTCGAGGGTCAGGTTGAGGGGCTACGTGCAGATTGGCTGAAAGTACACTTACCTATACCTCTAGATGAGGAACGTCTACTCTAGACCTTGATCGCAAACGCGCGGTTCGTGATCGTGAACGGGAGTGTCTAGCTCTTGTTCGAGAACGGCATAAACATCGCGAGTGCCTATCTCGCGAACATGATTGTCGGCCTCGCGAATATGAACGTCATTCTCGTGAACAGTACCCTCGAGAGCGTAGCCGCCTTCGTGAACGGGAGCATCGTCCTCGCGAGCGCAAGCACCATTCTCGTGATCTAGATCGCAGAGATCTAGAATACGTTATCACGAGACTCGTCCTCGTGAAGAGGAATGCCTCCGAGGAGAGCGTTGAGACCTGCGGTCTCGTGAGCGCGAGGCTCTAGAGCGTCAGCGCCCTATAGAAGAAGAGCGCTCGGATTGTGATGACCTATGATCCGAAAGATCTTCCAATCGCCGCAAACGTCGATCAGGGAAGAGAGCCCAGAAGGGCGAGGCGATGGTGATGTTCGTCCTTTAGCGCTGCTGGTGGTAGGAGCGCTGGTCTCCGGAAGATCTACACCTGCAATCTGCAGGTTCTTGTGGGGAGAAACAAAGGGTTGAAGGTTAAGGGACGACGAGGTCCCAGGATGGAGAGAGGGTTCGTTGTCAGCAAGGGGCCGTTGGAGAGGCGAATACAAGTGATCACCTCGTCCATGCATGGAAGGTCCAGGAGAAAGCGAAAGATGGACCTTGCACAGTTCCAGAGCGTGAGATGTAGACGGCTCTGGATATGCATCCTTTCTGGCACCACACTGAAGAAGGCGCAGCAGCTCCTCCTTCGAAGGGGTTCCAAAATCCCTAAGGACCACCACACCTGCAGCAAATTTGAAAGGGAGAATGGCTTGCCAGCGGCTGGAGGAGAAGTTGCTCCTCTAGGGGAAGCAAAAGCCTCCCAGTACCCCAGGGTTGATGAGGAGTTAGTCGATCTGCGCTGCTACTCGATCATCCCTCGGAAGGGTGCGAGGGAGAAGGAGCTTTTGAGAGAGATATGGGGGTGCGAGAAGAAGAACACGCTCTGCTCGCCCCTGAGGGAAAACTGTCGCGCTTCGTCGTCTTCTTCCTACATCGCCAAAACTTCTCCCATTGGGAGGCAGACCACTTCCTACATTCGGCACAGGGTGAACCCTGCTTGCAGCGATGACCTCGGCACGTGGTACACAAAAAGTGCGGGTCGGCCTCCAACGATGACATGAAGGTCCCACACGCGGCATCCTCGCACCCTGGACAGGTTAGCATGGTGAAGGCAATCACAAAAGACACGCACACATGAAAAGAGAAAGCAAAAGTCCAATGACAGTCAGGGAGAGAGCGGACACGTCAGATCTCGACTGATCCAATAGAAAAAGTGACGTCTCTCACTGCTGTGAGAGTATATATAGAGGCAGCTGGGTAGCCGACCCCCCTTACCCGCTCAAGCTATTAGGCAGGGTTGCCATCTCGCAAATTAAGTCTAATGGCTACCTTCTAGCTACGCTGAAAGATAATACACATAAATAACGGAAGGTTTGTTAGTATAGGAACAAAAAGTTATTTGTACATTCAAGTCTAATTATACTTGATAGTAATTAAACTGACTTTTTCTTTCGTCACACTGGAATTCAAATATCCACTTGTAAAAAACAATAATGATACATTAAGTTCTTCAAGTTTCATTGTATGAAAGACACCACACACTTCAAAAAATACATTAAAAGGCAGGGGTCAAGTTGCCAAAAAAATTCAATGAAAATAAGTAACAGAGTTGAAATTAAATTAAAATTCAATAAAATAAAAAAAATCTTACTTGAATCTCCAATTAAAAGGACTCCTCTATTCTTCAACAGTTTCTTAACATCACAACTTCTAAAGATATCACATGCCATAATGTTCCCGTCCTCTACAGCCTAGAAAATATACAGACAATGTGAGACAATATGACAAATTTGTAAAATAATTTGTATTTTTCCTAGCAGATAACTACCCCAACCATTAGTTAGCGGGTGGGGGTAGGAGGTATTGCAGCTACCCCGCTCGCTCACACACCTGAGCTGAGCAACCACTTTTGCTTTCTGGCAAGATTTCCGAGGGGACAGGGTGGCAGGCCAATTTGTATAAATAGCTCCAATTATATGCTGGAAAAAATACAAATTATTTTACAAATTTGTCATTTGTTCCTGCACAAATACAAAACCTTTGCTATTTACAGGGATGACTCACTCTTAGGAGGAAAGAAGTCCTCACCAACTGGCCTTGATTGACCTGGGGTTCTCTCTTCCTCAATGTATGGTTGAGTGTAGTATAAACCCTACCCTCGCTAAAATGAAGTGCTGTAATTAGTGTATGCACTGTTAGTGGCCTGCAGAAGCTGTGTGTTTGTGATATTAGCAATGCAGCTGATCTCAACATAGGAATTCCAGTCATAAAGATACGAAAGTCCTCCCAATACCCTCCCTCGTAGGGGTATTGGGGACACAACAAGTATTGATTCTATACTTAGGATATACAAGGGAAGTGGATCTTACCTGCAGAGGTGAGCTCAGCTGTGCTGAGTACCATGGAGCTAATTCCCCAAAGGGGAAGAAGGTGGAAGGAAGAAAGGAGCCAGTCACTCTTACTCATTCACTCCAGATTAACCTGGGTAACCTTGGCCCTCAACCCTCTGCTACTTGTTCATCAAGGAACTTGAAGTGTATAGACCACTTGTGCAGCCACCACAGGACCAATGGAGAATGTCTCCAGGTTCCTCTGGATAACGTCTTGCAGGTAGTGGGCGGTGAAGGTCATCCGACGCTTCCACACGCCCACTTGCAGTACCTGCGCCACAGTGTAGTTTTTCTTGAACCCCAGGGATATTGCAATTCCCCTGATGCCATGAGCTCGGGGTCATTTGGAAGGACGAGGGTCTGCGTTGAGAGCGAAACCAGGAGGAAAAGCTATTCCTTGTGACCCTTCTCTTGACTTTACCCATGCTGACAAGTAGTGATGGCACGCGGGGGCAAGCTGCTGCCGTTCTTTTAAAGTAACACCTCAGACTCCTGACTGGGCAAAGTACCAGTTGGTCTGGATCTTTGCCAACAGAACGAAGACTCTCTATCCAGAATGGGCCGAACCTAGAATCCAGCACACCTGGATTTTGAGTCTTAGCAATGAATTCAGGGATGAAGGCAAGTACTACTACTCCCCATCTCCTTGAGTGGGAGACATTTGAAGATAGACCATGCAGCTCACTAACACTTTTGGCTGAAGCCAAAGTGAGTAGGAACACCGTCTCCCATGTAAGATGGAGATCTGTTGCCTGCCGCAACGTTTCGTGAGGTGGACGCTTTAGAGACATAAGGACCCGAACCCCGTTCCAACAATGAGGAAATATTTACTCCTTTCAGTTTAAAGGTGAGACCTAAAGCTACCACCTATAACTGCCAAAACTGAGAGAAACATTTCTTACCGAATGTATAACAGGAACTCTGCTATTGTTAGAATAGAGGCATCAGAGGGGGGAGTGATATCCCTTCCATGACACTGGTCACAAAAAAACCCAACCACTTCGCCTGGAAGACTGTCTAGGCATCCTTTCAGCAACTCGTTGCAAAAAGTCTGAGAGAGGGGGTGCTGGACAGTTTCTAGGCATGAATTCAAAGCAAGGCTACAGCTTTGTGGAAGATGTTGGCATGTGGCTGTTTGACTAGATCGTGCTGTGGAGGAAGTTCCCTCGGAAGCTCCATCAGTAGCTGCAGAAGGTCAAAGAACCATTCTGCGTGATGTCATGGCGGAGTCATAGATAAGTTCTTGCTTATCCTTACTTGGCTGAAGACTTTCTTATCTGACAGAACTGGGGAAATGGGGATACATCTATGCTGTCCCACCATTGTTGGTTTGATTGATTGATTTAAAGTTTTCAGGTATCCTGACATCTAAGGTCATTGATGCCAATATAATTTAGTTTATATATGAAAAAAATAAAAGAATATTTAATTAAAATCATAAAAGTTGAATGCCATTATAAAAGTTAAATTGTTTTCAAAAGACCTGCTCCTGAAATAAATCTAAAAATGCCACTTGCATAGTAGGACACATCATGTCCAGGAATCTTGGCAAGGATGAACCTGCCACCTTCACCTCGAGCCTCAAATAAATATCTATTCCTTAAGTTATTATAATTGGGGCATTCGGTCAAAAAATGCCTCACTGTTAGAGGTACTGAATGGTCGTCACAATACGGTTGGTGTTGGCCCTTCAGCAGAAACTCGTGTGGCAACCGAGTGTGATCAATACGGAGACAACAAAGAGACGTCTCCCATTTTCAGGGCATCATGTTATACCTCTAAGGAGATATAACATTTGCAACTTCTCTCATTTTATTGCCATCTAGATTATTCCAGTGCTGTTGCCATTTATTACAAAATAATTTCTTGATATTAGGTAGGAAATCATTGCAAGGAACGGGATACCTTCTTGGTAGCGACTCATATGCAGCATTCTTCGCCAGTAATTCTGCTTTCTCATTCCCAGACACACCTACATGTGCTGGAACCCAACAAAATCGAACCATTATACCTCTCCTTCCAATAATAAAAAGGCATTCTAAAAATTTTAAAACTAGAGGGTTACTAGAATTTCTAAATCTTGAAGGACACTCCTTGCATCACTAAAAATTGAAAAATTACCTCCTTCTCCAACGCTATTTTCTCAATAGCGGTTAATATGCCATACAGTTCGGCAGTAAATATGGAAGCTATTAGAGGAAGTGCACCTCTACAATTAAAATAATTACTATGTACTCCAAATCCAACGCCAGCATCAGATTTGGAGTCATCAGTATATATAAAAGTCGATCCTCTCTGTTCTTCAACATATTCCATAAAAAGAGACCTGGCTTCTAGGTCCGTCATATTCTTCTTAACTTCAATAAAATATTTACAAAAAGATATCTCTGGTAATTTCCATGGAGGCGTTGATGATACCTTGAATGGAAGTACCTTACTTCTAATTATATCCCGACTGTTTAATAATTATTTCAACCGAAAGCCATAAGGTCGAGGAGATTTTGGGTGCAACAAAGTATGTGGGGTGTTTTACAAAGCTTGCAGTCTGAAAGGATAAAGAATTAGGGAGTCTTTATAATTTAAACCAATATCGAATAATGGAAGACATTCGGTAAAGGTCTAGAGGTAACTCCAGCATCAAAAAGGAGATTTGGGATAGCTGAGGTCCTAAACGCACCTGTGGACAATCTAATACCAGCATGATGTATTGAATCTAATATCTTTAATCGGCTTGGGGTGGCTGAGGAGTATGTTTCACATCCATAACTAATTTTGGAAAAAATCAAGCCCTTGTATAATTTTAGAATAGTATTGTGGTCTGCCCCCAAGATGTATGGGATAATACTTTTAAAAGATTCAGAGCCTCAACACATTTGGCTTCTAATACTTTAAGGTGAGAAACTCATGTAAGTCTACAATCAAATATCAAACCTAAAAATTTAGCTTCCCCTACACATGGGATACGTTGACCTTTCATTTTATATATCCGGGTCTGGATGTGCTCCCTGGATACGACAGAAAAGGGATTTTGACGAAGGAAAAATCTATTTCTGGGGAGAGACCTGTCATGCCCAGTGAAAAGGTCCTTCTTTACACTTTTCCGATATAATCTTCCAAATATACCAGAAAAAGATAAAAGCATGGAATGCAGAGGTTACTACCCTCGCGCGAGCACCTTGTGGGTGTCGTGTATACAGCAGGGGCGTGTGAAAACCACTATTCACAGGCTGTCTTCCATTTAGATAATTCCTTCATCAAAGGGAAGGGCCATAACAGAAGCCCTAGAAACCACACTTGGACCACGCCACCGACACCTAACACGAGCGCCCTTTACGACATCCTTCTGCAAGAACATATGGCTTGGCAAGGAAAGGGTGGGTCTGTACAAAATAACCGGGAACGTTTTCACCGGGCGTCACAGGTCTCTCCCCAAAAATAGATTTTTCCTTCGTCAAAATCCCTTTTCTGAGTCGACCTGTGACGCCCGGTGAAAATGTACCAGAGAATGCCTTCCAAGCTCAATAAAGTAATAACATAATGAGGAGAATACAAACACCATGTAAGAAAATAATATAATATAATAATGTAAGTAAACATAAAATTACAAACTAGCCAAAGGACATAGTGAACGTGAGGCTAATAAATAAGAAGACAAGGAAACATCCGAGTGTCCAAACGCAAAACGCATCAAATCTTACATGTCTAAGCATATCTAAACATTAAAGTAACGGTAAATACAATAACAGTTGAATCATAGGAATTAAACATGGTAAATATCTTAGGGCTAACGAACCACCCAGGAGAGTGGCGACGTGATGTGAGTGGCAGGTAGGAGGGAGAAGAGAAGAGATGGAAGAAAGGAAGAAGAGATTAATGGGGAGAGATAAGACTCCCAGCTGCAACCGTAGGGTATCTAAGGGCCTGTAAGTTCTTTAGATAGTGGCGTTTGAAAACCATAGGAGATTTCCAACCCGTATATTTTTTAAGGTCATCAAAGTCCATGTTCTGGAAGTAATTGATGGAGGTAGCTACTGACCGTATATCATGAGCATGGGGAAATCATTTCGGATTAGCATGTTTAATGAAGTAGAGGATTTGTTGTCTGATACCTTGAATGGAAATAGTACCTACTTGTTCTCTGATAAACAAGGGGCCAGACGAGCGGGTGGCAGTTCTAGCTAAAAGGGCCCTGAGAGTAGTGACTGGACACAGAGAAGTATCCTGGGGAAGAGGAATAATCTTCCAAGGGGACCACCTATTTTGCGGATCCTCATTTTTACCTAGGAAAGCTCTGTCCGGAAAAGGAGTACTTCGCCTGAAGGGAGGAAATCTATGTTTTCCGAGTTTCGTGAGAGAGCTGCTAGTTCTGAGATTCTAGCACCTGAGGCCAAAGCCGTTAGAAATAAAGTCTTCCTAAGAAGAGAGATATAAGAGCAGGATTCATTGTCCGTGTCTGACGCAAGTTTGAGGACATCGTTCAGAGACCAAGAGACCTTTTGTGGACAAACCGAGGGTCGAAGCCTAGCACACGCTTTTGGAATAGATGAGAAATAGGAATCAGCTAGGTTAATGTTAAACCCAACAAGGAAAATTTTCTTCAAAGCTGACTTGATGGTGGTTATAGTGCTAGCTGCTAGGCCTTTGTCAAATAGGAACCTAAAGAAAAAGATGGCTAAATTCAGAGACATACGAGTATGGTCTGAATTCTTTAGGAAATCTGCTAGTTTCTTAACGGCCGAATCATAATGACGAATTGTCGAGTCCCTTTTGTCTGATTCGATGAAGAGAACGTTTTCCGGGTCAATGTTTGCGTCTCTACGAGCTGCAAACTTCATGAAGTCCACAAAGTTAGGGTTTTGGCTATCCTTGAGGAATCTGACACAGTCTGAGTTTGGACTACTTGGGTCAGTTTGGGGAATGGGATCGGGAAGGGACGGAGTTTCAACTCGAGGAGGAGAGGAAACCAACTGCTCTTTGGCCAGTGAGGTGCTACTAAAGCCCCTGCCCCTCGGAAGGAGCGTAGTTTGTGTAAAACTTTCATTAGAAGATTCACTGGGGGGAATAGGTAAATCTTCTTCCAATGGTTCCAATCCAGGGTTAATGCGTCCATGGCATAAGCCTGAGGGTCCAGGTTTGGGGTCACATAACAAGGAAGTTTGTGATTCATCTGAGTTGCGAATAGATCTACCTGGAGGCCCGGAACCAGCCTGAGTAACCACCGGAATGAATTTATGTCTAGAGACCATTCTGATTCCAGTGGTTTCGTCCTGGATAGTGAGTCCGCTATCACATTCTGGACTCCTGCTAGGTGAGTTGCTGACAGGAACCAGTTCTTTTCTGTTGCCAAAGCGAAGATAGTGACCAGGACCTGATTCAGGTTGGGTGACTTGGATCCTCCTCTGTTGACGCAGTGTACTACGGCTGTGCTGTCTGACACTACTCTGATGTGGGTCGACCTCGGAGGAGAGAGTCTCTTCAGGGTCAAGAACACTGATATGGAACTGTTTCATGGCGGGTGACCAAGAGCCCTGAAACATTTGATGTTCGGAGTAACCCCCCCCCCCATCCACTCAGAGACGCATCTGTATGAATTGTCACTTGTGGAGGTGGGAATTGTAGAGGAACCGATTTGGAGAGGTTCCTCGGTTCTGACTATGGGCGTAGTCTCATTTTCAGGACAGAGGGGATCTTCGAGACCTTGTCTCTTAACGGTACTGTAGCTTTCTTTCTCCAAACTCGACTGATGTCTTTGAGTTTGGCTTTTAATAGGAGATCTGTTACTGAAGCGAATTGGAGACGGCCGAGGATTCTTTCTAAAGCTCTTCTGGACACCTGTTTGTGTTTGAGAAAATTCCTGATCTTGGAAGCTATTTCTCTTACCTTTTTGAAAGAAAGGGATAGCTTGTGCTTTGAAAGGTCCCACTGAATGCCTAACCATTCGAAGTGGCCTGATGGTTGCAGGCGGGACTTTTGGAGATTGACCCGAAATCCCAGGTTGGCATGAAATCGAAGTACTTTCGTCTTAGCTCTGTTGCATTCCAGGGTCGACCGAGCACAAATGAGCCAGTCGTCCAGATAAGCAATGATCTGTATCCCTTGGTTCCTGAGTTGTTATAACACTGTCTCTCCCAGTTTCGTGAATATCCTGGGTGCAATGTTGAGGCCGAAGGGCATGACTTTGAACGCAAAGGCTTTCCTGCCTAGGCGGAAGCCTAAGTAAGGAGAGAAGTTTCGAGCTATTGGTACATGATAATAGGCGTCGGTAAGATCGATAGAGGTGGTGACGGCCCCACGGGGAAGTAAGGTCCGTACCTGAGATTGATTGATTGATTGATTCAAAGTTTTCAGGCATCCTGACATCTGAGGTCATTGACGCCGGTAACATTTAATTTATGTATACAAAAATAAAAGATAAAATAAAATAAAAAATAAAAGAGTATTCAATTAAAATCATAAAAGTTGAATGTAATAAAAGTTAAATATTTTTCAGAAGACCTGCTTCTGAAATAAATCTAAAAATGCCACTTGCATGGTAGGACACATCATTTCCAAGAATCTTGGCAAGGATGAACCTGCCACCCTCACCTCGAGCCTCAAACAAATATCTATTCCGCAAGTTGTTATAATTGGGGCATTCGGTCAACAAATGCCTTACTGTTAGAGGTACTACACAGTCGTCACAATATGGTTGGTGTTGGCCCTTCAGCAAAAACTCGTGTGTAAACCGAGTGTGACCAATACGGAGACGACAAAGAGACGTCTCCCATTTTCGGGGCATCATATTATACCTCCAAGGAGATATGTCATTTGTTATCTCTCGCATTTTATTGCCATCTTGACTATCCCATTGCTGTTGCCATTTATTGCAAACCAATTTCTTGATGTCAGGTAAGAAATCATCACAGGGAATGGGATACCTTCTTGGCAGCAACTCTGATGCAGCCTGCTTAGCCAGTGAATCTGCCTTCTCATTCCCAGACACACCTACATGTGCTGGAACCCAACAAAATTGAACTGTTATACCTCTCCGTCCAATTATGAAAAGCCATTCTAAAATCTTTAAAACTAAAGGGTTATTAGAATTAAAAACTTCCATAGCTTGAAGGACACTCCTTGCATCACTAAAAATTGTAAAATTACCCTCCTTCTCCAACGCTATTTTCTCAATAGCGGTTAATATGCCATACAGTTCGGCAGTAAATATGGAAGCGGTCAGAGGAAGTGCACCTCTACAATTAAAACCATTACTATGTACTCCAAATCCAACGCCAGCATCAGATTTGGAGCCATCAGTATAGATAAAAGTTGATCCTCTATGTTCTCTAACATGTTCATTAAAAAGAGACCTGGCTTCTAGGTCTGACATATTCTTCTTATCTCCAATAAAATATTTACAAAAAGATATCTCTGGTAACTTCCATGGAGGCGTTGGTGATACCTTGAATGGAAGTACCTTATTTCTAATTAAATCCAGACTATTTAATAATCGTTTCACCCGAAAGCCATAAGGTTGAGGAGATTTTGGGTGCAACTCAAAGTATGATGCATGTCTTACAAGGCTTGCAGTCTGAAAGGCGAGAGAGTTAGGGAGTCTTTGCAATCTAAACCAATACCGAAGAATGGAAGACATTCGGTATAGGTCTAGAGGTAACTCTCCAGCATCAACAAGGAGACTTGGGATAGGCGAGGTTTTAAAAGCTCCAGTAGACAATCTAATACCTGCATGATGTATCGAGTCTAATATTTTTAACCGGCTTGGGGTGGCTGAAGAATATACCTCACAACCATAACTAATTTTGGAAAAAATCAAGGCCTTGTATAATTTTAAAATAGTATTGCGGTCTGCCCCCCACGATGTATGGGACAATACTTTTAAGATATTCAGAGCTTCAACACATTTAGCTTTTAATGCTTTTAAGTGAGAAACCCATGTCAGCCTACAATCAAATATCAAACCTAAAAATTTAGCTTCTCTTGCACATGGTATCCGTTGACCTTTAATGAATATATCCGGGTCTGGATGTACTCCCCGGATACGACAAAAATGGACAACGGTAGTTTTACTTGTCGAGAACTTAAATCCATTCATGTCAGCCCACTGGATAATTTTATCAATAGAGTGTTGGATTTTTCTCTCAACCATTGCCATTCTAGCGCCAGCAAATGATATTGAGAGATCATCCACAAATAATGTTGAGAGAACATCCTGGGGAATGGCTTTGGATATCCCATTAATTGCTAGTGCAAAAAGGGTTACACTCAGCACACTACCCTGAGGAACTCCTTCTTCCTGGCACTTACTCTCAGATAGTGTTTCCCCAACTCTCACTTGAAAAACTCTACGTGAAAGAAATGCCTGAATAAATAGTGGCAGCTCTCCTCTCAATCCCAATTCATGAATGGTTTTAAGTATACCATATCTCCATGTGGTATCATATGCCTTTTCAAGGTCAAAGAATACTGTAACATGGTGCTGTTTGGAAGCAAAGGCTTCACAAATAGAAGACTCTAGTCGTATCAACACATCAGTCGTTGAGTGCATTTTTCGGAATCCACATTGAATCGGTGATAAAATACCTTTCTTTTCAAGGTACCATATCAGCCTTGCATTGACCATCTTCTCCATGATTTTACATAAACAAGATGTCAATGCAATAGGACGATAGTTTGCTGCTAAAAACTTGTCTTTACCGGGTTTTAAAAAGGCTAAAATAATGGCTAGTTCCCAAACACTTGGGTAACTATGATCATGCCATATTCTATTAATAATACTTAAAATAAATAGCTTTGTATTAAAATGTACATGTTTAATCATTGCATATGGAATTCCATCGGGTCCAGGGGCTGTATCGTTGCAATGAGCAAGTGCGGAATCAAATTCTCTTTCAGTGAAAGGAGAATTATACGACTCTTCCCTTCTTGTTGCAAAATTTAAAATTTTCTTTTCTTCAGCGCTCCTATACTGGTGACCAGGGGCTCCTTCACACTTGCTGGATACATTTGAAAAATGATTAGCCAGGGCATTGCTAACTTCCTTTGCTTCAGTTACATACTGGCCATTCACCCTCAACACTGGTGGTGGGTTGGGGGTGAATTTGCCAGCTATCTTTTTTACTTTCCTCCACACAGAAGATGGTGGTGTTCTACTGTTAATGGAGGAAACAAAAGACATCCATGACTGGCGCCTTGCTTCTTTCATGGCACGACGGAACTGTGCTCTACATTTCTTGTACATAATTAAATTCTCATCAGTTCTGCATCTACGCAATCGTGTTAAAGATCTTCTTGTGGCTCTGTGCAGGGCAGTTAGTTCTGAAGACCACCACGGGACTGGTCGTCGTTTGAATAACCCTGTTGTTTTTGGAATTGAATTGACTCCTGCTGTATGGAGAGTTCCATTCAGTAAGTCTATGGCATCATCGATATTTTCAACTTGTCCTGCATCCCCCTCAATTTCGCTTAGCTCACGAAATTTACCCCAGTCCGCCTTGTCAAGATTCCATCGTGGCGATCCCTGTAAAGGTGGACCATTGTTGGTGTTTATAATGATTGGTGCGTGATCACTAGTATGCCAATCATCTAATGTTCTCCAATCGAAGTCTATTAGGCAATTAGAGCTTACGATTGCTAGGTCAATACATGACAAGGTACCTGTCTGGACATGAAAGTGTGTGGGCTCTCCTGTATTAAGGAGTCCCACATCTTCATTTTCCACAATTGATGATATGATATTTCCCCTCGTGTTTGCTAAAACATCACCCCACAAAGGATGTCTACCATTCAAATCTCCAAGTAAAAGAAAAGGTTGAGGGAGTTGTTGAATCACCTCCACTAAGTTGTCATACAAAATGTTATCATTTGGAGGCAAGTACAGAGAACAAATTGTATATTTTCGCCCTATGTCGATCTGTACAACCACTGCCTGCAGAGGTGTACGAATAGACAGAGAAACTTGGGGAACATCTCGACGAACGTATATGAGACTTCCGCCATGGCTCCCCACTTGGTGATCATATGGTGTCCTATAACTAATGTATTCGCGAGGACATGGGGTATTATGATCAAGTTTGCTCTCCTGTAGACAAATAATTATGGGGGAATGCTCATGAATAAGGAGCTTAAGTTCTTCATATTTGGCCCTTAAACCCTGACAATTCCATTGCAAAATGGAGGAAAAAACTATGGTTTATAATTTGGTAGACCCCTTGGATGGAGTCTTCCCATTAGCAGTTTTTGATCTAACACTATTTTTAGGTGGTTTTATTAAAGAAGGTCTTGATAGATTGGGTTTAGAATTTATGATTTTCTTTTTGTCTTTTTGATCTGATTGTTGAGGAGGTTGGTGGACCTCCACTTGAATTTCCGATTTATTTAAATTGACTTCCAGATTAGAAATATCAACAGACAAATCATCATATTTATTTGACGTCGTAATTTTGATATTTCTTATGGAAGGGGGTGAGAGAGATGGAGGTCTCTCTCTTTTCCGATTAGTAGGTTTTGAGCTACCAGGTTTTTGCACCTTCCCCAATACAGGTGCACCTGGTAACTTAGTGTCAGGTGGCATCTCCATCAAATCAGGCAAGGACATGGCCTGGGAGAGGTTAGTACTAATGTTAGTAATGGGGGACGAAGGCTGTACAGAAATGGGCAATGACCCATTTTTAATACGCTGTGGCAAAGCCTCAGAAGGCAATACGATTACTTTGTCATGCAGTACTTTATCATCAGAGGTTGTATTTCTTTTCTTAGAATTACTGGCAGTGCTAGGTGGGGTTGCTGTCTCCTGTGGTAAATTTACCTTTGATTTTAAGGCCTTTGCATAGCTGGTTGATTTATTCAACATTCTTTTTGCATGTCCCACACTTATGTGTTCTAAACTTGATTTGTTTAGGGCAGCTTCCTCCAACTTATACAGTTCGCATATCCTATCAGTTGATTTATGATTCAAATTGCAATTTGAACACCTGGCCTCAAGTGTACATTCTCCATGATAAGTTTTGGAGCAAATACCACACATTTTTCCATTTTTGCAAACTTTGGATGGGTGTCCAAATTTAAAACAATTAAAACATTGCAGGGGCTTTTGTTTGAAAGGTCGAACTTTAATCCTTTCATTTTCAATAAAAATATGGAAAGGTACATCAGCATCCTGGAAAGTAAGTATAATCATTGAAGTTCCAGGAACCTTATGCACTTTCCATACATTTAATGGACACATAGAAAGTATCTCCTCCTCTGTAAATTCGTATAGGTCCTTATTAAAGACCACTCCCCTTCCATAACTAAAATTTAGATGAGGTTTCATTTCCAATGTAATTTCATCACTGCCTGTCTGTAAGTTAGACAGTATTGCAGACTGAGTCGAAGATTTGGCATGGATGAGATAACTGTTCTTCCCAAAACGAGATATATCTCCAGGTGCTATGGTTCCTACTTTTTTTTGGATAAACTTACATATCTTAAAATAATTCCCTATTATCCCTTTAGGTTCAGCTAAGAGCCACATAGGTGGTTTGGGTTTTCTCTGTGAAGGCATGGGTACATTTCTATCTTTTTCAAACCAATCAGCAGGTTTGTACACATCCAATTCCTTTGGGACCTTATCACAAAGAGCTCCCATGATGTTCAATTCGTTAATTTTGATACTACTAATATTACTTATGGCATTAAACGCTTCATCATGACTTTCAAAAGATATCCAAGAGTCCCATTTTTCATCTCCAAGTCGCATCCGTATTTCCTTTATCAATCCATAGCACTCAAATGCTCTATATATATCATCATAATTTGTCTCTAATGGGATTTGGGAAACATGAAGGAATCGTAGTTTCCCTGTGTTACCCAAATTGCTAGATTTTTTAGCATCAGTAGAGTGGTCCTTTTTAGTTCGAAGGTCGTCAACAGAGTTTTCCTTAATTTCAGTAGCAGAAGTCGTCAACAGTGCCGGGGGGGAGTCAGCAAATCCAGGGGATGGGGAGTCAGTATTTGAAGGGTCCATATTTAAGGGAGGGATTTTCAGGTTTTTTGTTGTTTTGTTGGGGTACCTGCTTGAGAATTATAAGAAAGTATCATACGTTGGAAAGGAAATTTGCATTCGCCACTATCGGCACAATGAGAGTATATTTCCCCGATGGTCCACTCCATACCCTACCCGAAGGATAGCATCAAAACAGATATAGAGGCACAGGTGTAAGCTAAACCCGCCTGTTAGGACTGAGACCAAAGTAATATGGAATCATCCTCCCCATATCTGTAATGATGGGCTTCCGGCCAAAAGCCAAGAGTCCCACCTCAAGGATTGGATCCCCCTGGATTCCGATGACCCAACCCTTGAGAGTAGTTCCGCCAAAAAGGTCCAAACCATCTTTGGGATGGCTGAGATCATCCAATACTCTCATATATAGCTTTGAATGCGAATACCTCCCAACCGTGATCCCTTCTCCCATTCATCTAAGCAGGCAGTAATAACGAATGTGGAAATATCCACGCCATTTAAATAAAATAGAAAAAAATAGATAAAAAAATAAATGAACAAATAAAATAAATAAATATATATATATGCATACATCTACATATATATATATATAACTAAGAAAAATAATAATCATAGAGATAGGACAGCAAGATGAAGGAAAGGAAATTTGATAAAATTAGGAGAAGGTCGAAGTAATATTAAGCAGAAGAAAAAGATGAAAGAGAGAAATTTAGATTCGAACTGGGGGAGCAATTTCCCGAAGTTCGAGAGCCCTCTTGCCCGTCACCAAGATTCAGCACGGGAATGAAATGCCGTGCTGAAGCTCAATGACTTCATCAAGGCATTCTCTCATTAAGAGGGCCGTACCTGAGAGATAGTCAACATCCGGAACTTGTCGCAGAGAATGTAAGAGTTTAGTTTTGACAAGTCCAGGACCACTCTCAATGCCGACGAGCCTTTCTTCGGAACTGTAAACAGGCGGCCTTGGAACTTCAGCGATCGAACCCGTTTGATTGCTTTCTTCTTGAGTAACTCTGTGGTGTACTCTTTCAGGATGGGAGTGGGTTTCTGGAAGAAGGTCACTGGTGGAGGTGGAGAACCCTGTGACCATTTCCACCCCAAACCTTTGGAGATTATGCTGTGAGCCCACGGACTGAAGGTCCAATGGTTTCGAAAGTGGTAAAGTCTCCCCCCTACCGGGACCACATCATTGCGAGGGAGTGAATCTAGGTCCTTTCCCTCCCCAAGCACCTCTTGTCCTAGGTCCGCCTCATTGGCAGAACTGTCCTCTACCCCTGTAGCTTCCTCTCTGGTGTCCACGAAAGAAACATGAGGGTTCGTAGCTAGGGTTGTATGCAGGAGAGGGCATCCAAACGGGGTTGGGTTATGTACCTGGGGGAGCAGTGAGGTAGACCACCTGTTGAGGGGGATTCGGTTGCTGAGACGTCGAAGCAGAGGGAGACTGTGATGACGAGTGGGAAACTGACGATTGATGGTAGTGAACCCGGTTCGTCTTGTAAGGGGTAAATCTCGGCTTCTTCTTGAAGAAAGCTTACTTTTGGGCTTCGACCTTCCTTTTGGCAGTGAGGCCCCACCTTACTTGCAAATTTTGGTTTGCTCTCGCAGCGTCCTGCAGAACCTTGTTCACCTCTTCCTGAGGAAAGAGGGTTTTACCCCAGCAGGAGGAAGCTATCAGCCTGTTCGGTTCATGTCTGATAGAGGCCTCAGGCAGAACGTATTTCCTGCGACTAACCCGAGTCGACCGGAAATCGTGTAGGTCGATTTGGTAGGACAGAAACAGGTTCTTCGTGAATATCCGGAACAAGGTCTCAGTCGGATAAAGCGAGGCCAGGGACTCCACGGAGGTAATGGAGTGGAGAGACCTAGCTAACCTATTTCGTGCCTCAAACTCAGTCCTGAGAAGATTCTCCGGTAATTTGGGAAGCTTTTCGGAAAACAGAGTAGAGGCGCAGTCTGGGTCTAACTTCCCTACTGTGAAAGTAGAGGAAGCATCGTCCCAGGTAGTAGAGGTACTCGGGATGAGCATGGAGGTGGGGTCCGTCACTTTAAGAGCCGGCATGGCAGAACCTTCTTTGACAGCTTGAATAGTAAGATCTGTCAATTTATCCGTAATAGGTAAGGTAATAGCAGGAGCAGTTGTAAATATGGTGTAGGCCCCTTTGTGTGGGGTGAGCTTGGAATTAGCGCACCCCCATTCAGACAACGTCCTGGCCCAGACATCTTGGGCCTGTTCTTTAGGAAATATTACCGTTTCCTTCGGTACCTTGTCTAACCTAACCAAGGCATGCTCTTTCAAACGGACGAAGCCGTTGAATGGGAATTCTAGTCCCGGAGGGTAAAATTCTAGGTCCTCTAGAGGGCGGGTGCCTATGCCATCCAGAGTTATGGTACCATCTATATATGGAGCATGCAAGGCAAACCTCCATGGGTTGTTTTTATCGAAGGGGGGTAACTTCAACGCGTCTGGGGCTGAAGGAGGAGGCGTCTGAGTTCCTGAACGGATCAGATTTGCCACCATATCTTTGAGCTCCATCATAGCTCCTTGGCTTGCCCTAGAATGTTGTTGTATCTGCTCTTTAACAATATCCCTGATCAGGTCGGCGGCGAAGCAGGGATCCTGAGCACTACCCACTGACGAAACCTTGGACTTAGCGGACTTCGTCTTTTTTAGCAGTCACGGTTTTATGTAAGATAATATGAACATCAGGATCCTTTGAGGGTCCGGGGACCGGTGACGCAGATAATGGCAAAGCTGAAGGCTTAAAGGTATGTAGTGGCTTCACCTTGGGTCGTACAGGGACGGAGGGATCCCGAGGAGAAGCCGTAGGCTTATCAAAGCCGAGGAAGGAAGAGGTAGAGGAAGGAGTGAGAGATAAAAGGGGGTCCACCAACTCAGCACCACCTACCTGCTCGTCCATGGGTTCGACGTCCAAATCTAGAGAGGACACGTCCCCCGCCAATAAAGCTTCCTCTTTCGTTGGGATGGTTGCTCTAACCGCCTCAATTAACGGGGCCGCTGTCTCCGGTGGAACTGCTGCAGTGGTAGAACCCGGGAACAGACGAGAGGCCATGTCTCCGTCGAGGAGATAGGGTGCGCCAGACGGAGCATTCCTTCCAAAGCCTGACACCCAAGGACGGAGAGCAGCTCTTGCAGCCCGGAGAGAGTCATCATCAGCCTGAAAGACGTGAGGGGATTAGTGATAAAGGAGAAGACCGTTCTCCGCAATAAGCAATGTATACATATATAAATAACAAATTAAATCATCGCCAAAGGATAAAAAAGGAACAAACTAGAACCAACTTACATCATCGTTCAGGAGTAGGGAGGACAGCTCGTAGCAGAGCGTGCACGACTCCGGGAACCACACCATGTAGGAGGCTTGTCCCGGTTCCCGAGAGAAGGATATGGCGCAATGCGCATGGGACCGGCATAGGTCATGGCCCACGGGATCATTAAAGCCAGCGGGGCATCCCTTGGCAGCGCAGCGGACCTTCTGTAAAAGAAAGGAGACATAAGTCTGGATGTTCCTTGAGACTCTGGTCATTGATCAGATCAACCAAAAGAGTCTAGATAACATTAATTATGTGTGCATAGCATGGTTCCATAATTGAGAGCTGGAGTTACATATTAATATATTAAAACAAAATCAGAATAAACTACCCTGTACACTGCGGATCCACGGACGAGCCGAGGATGCAGTGACAGGTCTGTAACCAAGTAATATGTAACTATAATCATCAGTGGTAAGTTAATGTTAACCTCAATGCTGATCGTCTGGGTGATCTCCGGTGAAGCCGGAGGTCCGGTGAAAAAAGGTCCGTAATAATGAAATTGTGATTAATAATGAAAAGGTTCGTGTGCATAAGGCCGAAGCCAGAGTCCGAGTGCAGGGGTTCACCGTTGCACTCCAAATATCTGACTAGGTTCCAAACTCAATGAGTATCCCTTATGGCAGAGTAGAACTCAAGGAGGAGAGGATGAACGTTCCGAACCTACTCCCAAGGCGGAGCGGGGAGATGACAGAACTATGGGTGGCGGCATAAAGCGGGCCCAAAATAATGACTCATACACAAACGGGACCTATTAATAATGCTAGCTATATTAACAGTACAGTAACCACATAATAAAATAAAACGTAAATATCATAAAACGTAAATACCATAAACCCTTAGAAGGAGAGGGGGGAGGGATAACCCGTGAGCATATAAAACGGAAAACGGGAAATCCACCTCTCCTACTCGAGATTAAGAAAGAAAACGAGAGAAAGGGTAACTCGTAACTGTAGCAACAGAAAACGAGAACTCCATGCTCACGCTCTCATGGTTACACTATAAAGAACTAAAAGCACACAATAATATGATGTAAGAATAATAATAAAATTGTAATAACCATGAACGAAGAATAACGACTGCGTAACAAATAAATATAAAGATATACTGTAGTCTAAAAACGAACGCCTTCCCGAGGCGGGTACTTAAACTATAATAAAGCCAAGGACGTTATTCTTTGTTCGTCCAAATTGGACTTGCTAACAAAAAATACCATAGTAAAACAATAATAAAATAATGATAACAAAAATGGTTCAAAAATCGTAAGTGATTTAACCAAGAACCTAAATGACAGAGTACCAGATGGGCAATATTAACATGAAATTCCAGCGAGTCAAACAAAGCAACAATGGCTGCCGACGCCGAGGAAGGCCAAGCCGATCCAAAATTAAAATCCACACTACTGGAAAGAGAACAAATGCCCAGTACTGTAAAAAGCCGTCAAAACAAACTATGGTACTTAACATTGGTAAATGTGAAGTAGTAGCGTCAGTCATGATGAATTAAATCCAAAAACCGGAAAAACACCAAGAGCACAAACAAATACGACCAAGCGAGCAAGTCCAAAACAGAAGGATATCCTAGAGGGCGCTCGTGTTAGGTGTCGGTTGCGTGGTCCAGGTGTGATTTCTAGGGCCTCTGTTACAGCCCTTCCCTTTGATGAAGGAATTATCTAAATGGAAGACAGCCTGTGAATAGTGGTTTTCACACGCCCCTGCTGTATACATGACACCCACAAGGTGCTCGCGCGAGGGTAGTAACCTCTGCATTCCATGCTTTTATCTTTCTCTGGTATATTTGGAAGATTTATATCAGGAAAGTGTAAAGAAGGACCTTTTCACCGGGCATCACAGGTCGACCCAGAAATGTACAATACAGTAGTAGTTTTACTTGTTGAGAACTTAAATCCATTCATATCGGCCCACTGGATAATTTTGTCAATTGAGAGTTGTAGTTTTCTCTCAACCATTGCCATTCTAGCTCCAGCAAATGATATGGAGAGATCATCCACAAATATTGTTGAGAGGACATCCCAGGGAATGGCTGAAGATATCCCATTAATTGCTAGTGCAAAAAAGGTTACACTCAGCACACTGCCCTGAGGAACTCCTTCTTCCTGGCATTTACGCTCTGATAGAGCTTCCCCCACAATCACTTGAAAAATTCTATGTGAAAGAAATGACTGAATAAATAGCAGAAGCTCTCCTCTCCATCCCAATTCATGAATTGTTTTCAGTATACCATATCTCCAAGTGGTATCATATGCCTTTTAAAGGTAAAAAAAGAAGACTGTCACATGGTGGTGTTTGGAAGCAAACACTTCACAAATAGAGGACTCAAGTCGTATAAACACATCAGTCGTTGAGTGCATTTTTCTGAATGGGTGAATAATACCCTTCTTTTCAAGGTACCACATCAGCCTTGCATTGACCATCTTCTCCATGATTTTACATAAACAAGATGTCAATGAAATAGGTACGTAGTTTGCTGCTAAACACTTGTCCTTACCGGGTTTTAAAAAGGCTAAAATAATGGCTAGTTCCCAAACACGTGGATAACTATGATCACGCCATATTCTATTAATAACGCTTAAAATAAACAACTTTGTTTTAAAGTGACAAATTCATAGATAATTTGTATTTTTCCTAACTATACAAACCTTAGCTATTTAATATGGATATTACTTTCGGCGTAGCTGAAATGACAAGCCATTAAAATTTAACAAGGGTTTACTACCCACACCGCTAGTTAGCGGGGTTGGGGAGGGTAGCTTGCTACCCCCCCCCCCCCCCAACACACACACCTGTGCTTGAGCTCACTTTGCTCGGAGGTAGGACTTCAAGGGGGATAGGGCTGGTGGGCAAGTTTGGTTAAATAGCTAAGGTTTGTATAGTTAGGAAAAATACAAATTATCTAAGAATTTGTCATTTGTTCTATAGCTACGATGGTGAAGATGGGTTGATTTCAATTCTAAGTACAAAACACCTGAATTCGACAGGTATAAGTACAGAAGAATTGTCATTGACTTTTATCTTTCTTCGTGGCCAAGTGGTTTAGTCACTGTCTATACAAGCTTGCCGACCAGGGTTCGATTCCCGGCCGGACCCAAGCTCTTGTCTTTGTGTGATTTCGCCTGGGGCTCTGATCCTGAAGTCGTTAAGAGAATCCAGACATTAATGTATCAAAAATATATATGGCTTATTTGAATATGAAAAACACATCTAAATGTGGAAAATTTATCATTAATTGAATGCCAAGTAACAAACTACCAATTAGCTACCATGGTGAAGATGGGTTGATTTCAATTCTAAGTACAAAACACCTGAATTCGACAGGTATAAGTACAGAAGAATTGTCATTGACTTTTATCTTTCTTCGTGGCCAAGTGGTTTAGTCACTGTCTATACAAGCTTGCCGACCAGGGTTTGATTCCCGGCCGGACCCAAGCTCTTGTCTTTGTGTGATTTCGCCTGGGGCTCTGATCCCGAGGTCGTTAAGAGAATCCAGACATTAATGTATCAAAAATATATATGGCTTATTTGAATATGAAAAACACGTCTAAATGTGCAAAATTTATCATTAATTGAATGCCATGTAACAAACTTCCAATTACCGGTAGCTACGATGGTGAAGATGGGTTGATTTCAATTCTAAGTACAAAACACCTGAATTCGACAGGTATAAGTACAGAAGAATTGTCATTGACTTTTATCTTTCTTCGTAGCCAAGTGGTTTAGTCACTGTCTATACAAGCTTGCCGACCAGGGTTCGATTCCCGGCCGGACCCAAGCTCTTGTCTTTGTGTGATTTCGCCTGGGGCTCTGATCCCGAGGTCGTTAAGAGAATCCAGACATTAATGTATCAAAAATATATATGGCTTATTTGAATATGAAAAACATGTATAAATGTGCAAAATTTATCATTAATTGAATGCCAAGTAACAAACTACCAATTAGCTACGATGGTGAAGATGGGTTGATTTCAATTCTAAGTACAAAACACCTGAATTCGACAGGTATAAGTACAGAAGAATTGTCATTGACTTTTATCTTTCTTCGTGGCCAAGTGGTTTAGTCACTGTCTATACAAGCTTGCCGACCAGGGTTCGATTCCCGGCCGGACCCAAGCTCTTGTCTTTGTGTGATTTCGCCTGGGGCTCTGATCCCGAGGTCGTTAAGAGAATCCAGACATTAATGTATCAAAAATATATATGGCTTATTTAATAATGAAAAACACGTCTAAATGTGCAAAATTTATCATTAATTGAATGCCAAGTAACAAACTACCAATTAGCTATGATGGTGAAGATGGGTTGATTTCAATTCTAAGTACAAAACACCTGAATTCGACAGGTATAAGTACAGAAGAATTGTCATTGACTTTTATTTTTCTTCGTGGCCAAGTGGTTTAGTCACTGTCTATAACAAGCTTGCCGACCAGGGTTCGATTCCCGGCTGGACCCAAGCTCTTGTCTTTGTGTGATTTTGCCTGGGGCTCTGATCCCGAGGTTGTTAAGAGAATCCAGACATTAATGTATCAAAAATATATATGGCTTATTTGAATATGAAAAACACATCTAAATGTGCAAAATTTATCATTAATTGAATGCCAAGTAACAAACTACCAATTAGCTACGATGGTGAAGATGGGTTGATTTCAATTCTAAGTACAAAACACCTGAATCCGACAGGTATAAGTACAGAAGAATTGTCATTGACTTTTATCTTTCTTCGTGGCCAAGTGGTTTAGTCACTGTCTATACAAGCTTGCCGACCAGGGTTCGATTCTCGGCCGGACCCAAGCTCTTGTCTTTGTGTGATTTCGCCTGGGGCTCAGATCCCGAGGTCGTTAAGAGAATCCAGACATTAATGTATCAAAAATATATATGGCTTATTTAATAATGAAAAACACGTCTAAATGTGCAAAATTTATCATTAATTGAATGCCAAGTAACAAACTACCAATTAGCTACCATGGTGAAGATGGGTTGATTTCAATTCTAAGTACAAAACACCTGAATTCGACAGGTGTAAGTACAGAAGAATTGTCATTGACTTTTATCTTTCTTCGTGGCCAATAGGTTTAGTCACTGTCTATGCAAGCTTGCCGACCAGGGTTTGATTCCCGGCCGGACCCAAGCTCTTGTCTTTGTGTGATTTCGCCTGGGGCTCTGATCCCGAGGTCCTTAACAGAATCCAGACATCAATGTATCAAAAATATATATGGCTTATTTGAATATGAAAAACACGTCTAAATGTGCAAAATTTATCATTAATTGAATGCTAAGTAACAAACTACCAATTAGCTACAATGGTGAAGATGGGTTGATTTCAATTCTAAGTACTAAACACCTGAATTCGACAGGTATAAGTACAGAAGAATTGTCATTGACTTTTATCTTTCTTCGTGGCCAAGTGGTTTAGTCACTGTCTATACAAGCTTGCCGACCAAGATTCGATTCCCGGCCGGACCCAAGCTCTTGTCTTTGTGTGATTTCGCCTGGGGCTCTGATCCCGAGGTCCTTAACAGAATCCAGACATTAATGTATCAAAAATATATATGGCTTATTTGAATGTGAAAAACATGTCTAAATGTGCAAGATTTATCATTAATTGAATGCTAAGTAACAAACTACCAATTAGCTACCATGGTGAAGATGGGTTGATTTCAATTCTAAGTACAAAACACCTGAATTCGACAGGTATAAGTACAGAAGAATTGTCATTGACTTTTATCTTTCTTCGTGGCCAAGTGGTTTAGTCACTGTCTATACAAGCTTGCCGACCAGGGTTCGATTCTCGGCCGGACCCAAGCTCTTGTCTTTGTGTGATTTCGCCTGGGGCTCAGATCCCGAGGTCGTTAAGAGAATCCAGACATTAATGTATCAAAAATATATATGGCTTATTTGAATATGAAAAACACGTCTAAATGTGCAAATTTTATCATTACTTGAATGCCAAGTAACAAACTACCAATTAGCTACGATGGTGAAGATGGGTTGATTTCAATTCTAAGTACAAAACACCTGAATTCGACAGGTATAAGTACAGAAGAATTGTCATTGACTTTTATCTTTCTTCATGGCCAATAGGTTTAGTCACTGTCTATACAAGCTTGCCGACCAGGGTTCGATTCCCGGCCGGAGACAAGCTCTTGTCTTTGTGTGATTTCGCCTGGGCTCTGCTCCCGAGGTCCTTAAAAGAATCCAGACATTAATGTATCAAAAATATATATGGCTTATTTGAATATGAAAAACATGTCTAAATGTGCAAAATTTATTATTAATTGAATGCCAAGTAACAAACTACCAATTAGCTACGATGGTGAAGATGGGTTGATTTCAATTCTAAGTACAAAACACCTGAATTCGACAGGTATAAGTACAGAAGAATTGTCATTGACTTTTATCTTTCTTCGTGGCCAAGTGGTTTAGTCACTGTCTATACAAGCTTGCCGACCAAGGTTCGATTCCTGGCCGGACCCAAGCTCTTGTCTTTGTGTGATTTCGCCTGGGGCTCAGATCCCGAGGTCGTTAAGAGAATCCATACATTAATGTATCAAAAATATATATGGCTTATTTGAATATGAAAAACACGTCTAAATGTGCAAAATTTATCATTAATTGAATGTCAAGTAACAAACTACCAATTAGCTACGATGGTGAAGATGGGTTGATTTCAATTCTAAGTACAAAACACCTGAATTCGACAGGTGTAAGTACAGAAGAATTGTCATTGACTTTTATCTTTCTTCGTGGCCAAGTGGTTTAGTCACTGTCTATACAAGCTTGCCGACCAGGGTTCGATTCTCGGCCGGACCCAAGCTCTTGTCTTTGTGTGATTTCGCCTGGGCTCAGATCCCGAGGTCGTTAAGAGAATCCAGACATTAATGTATCAAAAATATATATGGCTTATTTGAATATGAAAAACACGTCTAAATGTGCAAAATTTATCATTACTTGAATGCCAAGTAACAAACTACCAATTAGCTACGATGGTGAAGATGGGTTGATTTCAATTCTAAGTACAAAACACCTGAATTCGACAGGTATAAGTACAGAAGAATTGTCATTGACTTTTATCTTTCTTCATGGCCAATAGGTTTAGTCACTGTCTATACAAGCTTGCCGACCAGGGTTCGATTCCCGGCCGGACCCAAGCTCTTTTCTTTGTGTGATTTCGCCTGGGCTCTGCTCCCGAGGTCCTTAACAGAATCCAGACAATAATGTATCAAAAATATATATGGCTTATTTGAATATGAAAAACATGTCTAAATGTGCAAAATTTATTATTAATTGAATGCCAAGTAACAAACTACCAATTAGCTACGATGGTGAAGATGGGTTGATTTCAATTCTAAGTACAAAACACCTGAATTCGACAGGTATAAGTACAGAAGAATTGTCATTGACTTTTATCTTTCTTCGTGGCCAAGTGGTTTAGTCACTGTCTATACAAGCTTGCCGACCAAGGTTCGATTCCTGGCCGGACCCAAGCTCTTGTCTTTGTGTGATTTCGCCTGGGGCTCAGATCCCGAGGTCGTTAAGAGAATCCAGACATTAATGTATCAAAAATATATATGGCTTATTTGAATATGAAAAACACGTCTAAATGTGCAAAATTTATCATTAATTGAATGCCAAGTAACAAACTACCAATTAGCTACGATGGTGAAGATGGGTTGATTTCAATTCTAAGTACAAAACACCTGAATTCGACAGGTGTAAGTACAGAAGAATTGTCATTGACTTTTATCTTTCTTCGTGGCCAAGTGGTTTAGTCACTGTCTATACAAGCTTGCCGACCAGGGTTCGATTCTCGGCCGGACCCAAGCTCTTGTCTTTGTGTGATTTCGCCTGGGGCTCAGATCCCGAGGTCGTTAAGAGAATCCAGACATTAATGTATCAAAAATATATATGGCTTATTTGAATATGAAAAACACGTCTAAATGTGCAAAATTTATCATTACTTGAATGCCAAGTAACAAACTACCAATTAGCTACGATGGTGAAGATGGGTTGATTTCAATTCTAAGTACAAAACACCTGAATTCGACAGGTATAAGTACAGAAGAATTGTCATTGACTTTTATCTTTCTTCATGGCCAATAGGTTTAGTCACTGTCTATACAAGCTTGCCGACCAGGGTTCGATTCCCGGCCGGACCCAAGCTCTTTTCTTTGTGTGATTTCGCCTGGGCTCTGCTCCCGAGGTCCTTAACAGAATCCAGACATTAATGTATCAAAAATATATATGGCTTATTTGAATATGAAAAACATGTCTAAATGTGCAAAATTTATTATTAATTGAATGCCAAGTAACAAACTACCAATTAGCTACGATGGTGAAGATGGGTTGATTTCAATTCTAAGTACAAAACACCTGAATTCGACAGGTATAAGTACAGAAGAATTGTCATTGACTTTTATCTTTCTTCGTGGCCAAGTGGTTTAGTCACTGTCTATACAAGCTTGCCGACCAAGGTTCGATTCCTGGCCGGACCCAAGCTCTTGTCTTTGTGTGATTTCGCCTGGGGCTCAGATCCCGAGGTCGTTAAGAGAATCCAGACATTAATGTATCAAAAATATATATGGCTTATTTGAATATGAAAAACACGTCTAAATGTGCAAAATTTATCATTAATTGAATGCCAAGTAACAAACTACCAATTAGCTACGATGGTGAAGATGGGTTGATTTCAATTCTAAGTACAAAACACATGAATTCGACAGGTGTAAGTACAGAAGAATTGTCATTGACTTTTATCTTTCTTCGTGGCCAAGTGGTTTAGTCACTGTCTATACAAGCTTGCCGACCAGGGTTCGATTCTCGGCCGGACCCAAGCTCTTGTCTTTGTGTGATTTCGCCTGGGGCTCAGATCCCGAGGTCGTTAAGAGAATCCAGACATTAATGTATCAAAAATATATATGGCTTATTTAATAATGAAAAACACGTCTAAATGTGCAAAATTTATCATTAATTGAATGCCAAGTAACAAACTACCAATTAGCTACGATGGTGAAGATGGGTTGATTTCAATTCTAAGTAAAAAACACCTGAATTCGACAGGTGTAAGTACAGAAGAATT
This sequence comes from Palaemon carinicauda, assembly GCF_036898095.1. Classification (NCBI taxonomy): domain Eukaryota; kingdom Metazoa; phylum Arthropoda; class Malacostraca; order Decapoda; family Palaemonidae; genus Palaemon; species Palaemon carinicauda. The sequence continues at coordinate 72,972,675 of NC_090756.1, forward strand.
GTCATTGACTTTTATCTTTCTTCGTGGCCAAGTGGTTTAGTCACTGTCTATACAAGCTTGCCGACCAGGGTTCGATTCCCGGCCGGACCCAAGCTCTTTTCTTTGTGTGATTTCGCCTGGGCTCTGACCCCGAGGTCCTTAACAGAATCCAGACATCAATGTATCAAAAATATATATGGCTTATTTGAATATGAAAAACACGTCTAAATGTGCAAAATTTATCATTAATTGAATGCTAAGTAACAAACTACCAATTAGCTACCAAGGTGAAGATGGGTTGATTTCAATTCTAAGTACTAAACACCTGAATTCGACAGGTATAAGTACAGAAGAATTGTCATTGACTTTTATCTTTCTTCGTAGCCAAGTGGTTTAGTCACTGTCTATACAAGCTTGCCGACCAAGATTCGATTCCCGGCCGGACCCAAGCTCTTGTCTTTGTGTGATTTCGCCTGGGGCTCTGATCCCGAGGTCCTTAACAGAATCCAGACATTAATGTATCAAAAATATATATGGCTTATTTGAATGTGAAAAACATGTCTAAATGTGCAAAATTTATCATTAATTGAATGCTAAGTAACAAACTACAAATTAGCTACCATGGTGAAGATGGGTTGATTTCAATTCTAAGTACAAAACACCTGAATTCGACAGGTATAAGTACAGAAGAATTGTCATTGACTTTTATCTTTCTTCGTGGCCAAGTGGTTTAGTCACTGTCTATACAAGCTTGCCGACCAGGGTTCGATTCTCGGCTGGACCCAAGCTCTTGTCTTTGTGTGATTTCGCCTGGGGCTCAGATCCCGAGGTCGTTAAAAGAATCCAGACATTAATGTATCAAAAATATATATGGCTTATTTGAATATGAAAAACACGTCTAAATGTGCAAATTTTATCATTACTTGAATGCCAAGTAACAAACTACCAATTAGCTACGATGGTGAAGATGGGTTGATTTCAATTCTAAGTACAAAACACCTGAATTCGACAGGTATAAGTACAGAAGAATTGTCATTGACTTTTATCTTTCTTCATGGCCAATAGGTTTAGTCACTGTCTATACAAGCTTGCCGACCAGGGTTCGATTCCCGGCCGGACCCAAGCTCTTTTCTTTGTGTGATTTCGCCTGGGCTCTGCTCCCGAGGTCCTTAACAGAATCCAGACATTAATGTATCAAAAATATATATGGCTTATTTGAATATGAAAAACATGAATAAATGTGCAAAATTTATTATTAATTGAATGCCAAGTAACAAACTACCAATTAGTTACGATGGTGAAGATGGGTTGATTTCAATTCTAAGTACAAAACACCTGAATTCGACAGGTATAAGTACAGAAGAATTGTCATTGACTATTATCTTTCTTCGTGGCCAAGTGGTTTAGTCACTGTCTATACAAGCTTGCCGACCAAGGTTCGATTCCTGGCCGGACCCAAGCTCTTATCTTTGTGTGATTTCGCCTGGGGCTCAGATCCCGAGGTCGTTAAGAGAATCCAGACATTAATGTATCAAAAATATACATGGCTTATTTGAATATGAAAAACACGTCTAAATGTGCAAAATTTATCATTAATTGAATACCAAGTAACAAACTACCAATTAGCTACGATGGTGAAGATGGGTTGATTTCAATTCTAAGTACAAAACACCTGAATTCGACAGGTATAAGTACAGAAGAATTGTCATTGACTTTTATCTTTCTTCGTGGCCAATAGGTTTAGTCACTGTCTATACAAGCATGCCGACCAAGGTTCGATTCCCGGCCGGACCCAAGCTCTTGTCTTTGTGTGATTTCGCCTGGGGCTCTGATCCCGAGGTCGTTAAGAGAATCCAGACATTAATGTATCAAAAATATATATGGCTTATTTGAATGTGAAAAACACGTCTAAATGTGCAAAATTTATCATTAATTGAATGCTAAGTAACAAACTACCAATTAGCTACCATGGTGAAGATGGGTTGATTTCAATTCTAAGTACAAAACACCTGAATTCGACAGGTATAAGTACAGAAGAATTGTCATTGACTTTTATCTTTCTTTGTGGCCAATAGGTTTAGTCACTGTCTATACAAGCATGCCGACCAAGGTTCGATTCCCGGCCGGACCCATGCTCTTTTCTTTGTGTGATTTCGCCTGGGCTCTGCTCCCGAGGTCCTTAAAAGAATCCAGACATTAATGTATCAAAAATATATATGGCTTATTTGAATATGAAAAACATGTCTAAATGTGCAAAATTTATTATTAATTGAATGCCAAGTAACAAACTACCAATTAGCTACGATGGTGAAGATGGGTTGATTTCAATTCTAAGTACAAAACACCTGAATTCGACAGGTATAAGTACAGAAGAATTGTCATTGACTTTTATCTTTCTTCGTGGCCAAGTGGTTTAGTCACTGTCTATACAAGCTTGCCGACCAAGGTTCGATTCCTGGCCGGACCCAAGCTCTTGTCTTTGTGTGATTTCGCCTGGGGCTCAGATCCCGAGGTCGTTAAGAGAATCCATACATTAATGTATCCAAAATATATATGGCTTATTTGAATATGAAAAACACGTCTAAATGTGCAAAATTTATCATTAATTGAATGTCAAGTAACAAACTACCAATTAGCTACGATGGTGAAGATGGGTTGATTTCAATTCTAAGTACAAAACACCTGAATTCGACAGGTGTAAGTACAGAAGAATTGTCATTGACTTTTATCTTTCTTCGTGGCCAAGTGGTTTAGTCACTGTCTATACAAGCTTGCCGACCAGGGTTCGATTCTCGGCCGGACCCAAGCTCTTGTATTTGTGTGATTTCGCCTGGGCTCAGATCCCGAGGTCGTTAAGAGAATCCAGACATTAATGTATCAAAAATATATATGGCTTATTTGAATATGAAACACGTCTAAATGTGCAAAATTTATCATTACTTGAATGCCAAGTAACAAACTACCAATTAGCTACGATGGTGAAGATGGGTTGATTTCAATTCTAAGTACAAAACACCTGAATTCGACAGGTATAAGTACAGAAGAATTGTCATTGACTTTTATCTTTCTTCATGGCCAATAGGTTTAGTCACTGTCTATACAAGCTTGCCGACCAGGGTTCGATTCCCGGCCGGACCCAAGCTCTTTTCTTTGTGTGATTTCGCCTGGGCTCTGCTCCCGAGGTCCTTAACAGAATCCAGACAATAATGTATCAAAAATATATATGGCTTATTTGAATATGAAAAACATGTCTACATGTGCAAAATTTATTATTAATTGAATGCCAAGTAACAAACTACCAATTAGCTACGATGGTGAAGATGGGTTGATTTCAATTCTAAGTACAAAACACCTGAATTCGACAGGTATAAGTACAGAAGAATTGTCATTGACTTTTATCTTTCTTCGTGGCCAAGTGGTTTAGTCACTGTCTATACAAGCTTGCCGACCAAGGTTCGATTCCTGGCCGGACCCAAGCTCTTGTCTTTGTGTGATTTCGCCTGGGGCTCAGATCCCGAGGTCGTTAAGAGAATCCAGACATTAATGTATCAAAAATATATATGGCTTATTTGAATATGAAAAACACGTCTAAATGTGCAAAATTTATCATTAATTGAATGCCAAGTAACAAACTACCAATTAGCTACGATGGTGAAGATGGGTTGATTTCAATTCTAAGTACAAAACACCTGAATTCGACAGGTGTAAGTACAGAAGAATTGTCATTGACTTTTATCTTTCTTCGTGGTCAAGTGGTTTAGTCACTGTCTATACAAGCTTGCCGACCAGGGTTCGATTCTCGGCCGGACCCAAGCTCTTGTCTTTGTGTGATTTCGCCTGGGGCTCAGATCCCGAGGTCGTTAAGAGAATCCAGACATTAATGTATCAAAAATATATATGGCTTATTTGAATATGAAAAACACGTCTAAAATGTGCAAAATTTATCATTACTTGAATGCCAAGTAACAAACTACCAATTAGCTACGATGGTGAAGATGGGTTGATTTCAATTCTAAGTACAAAACACCTGAATTCGACAGGTATAAGTACAGAAGAATTGTCATTGACTTTTATCTTTCTTCATGGCCAATAGGTTTAGTCACTGTCTATACAAGCTTGCCGACCAGGGTTCGATTCCCGGCCGGACCCAAGCTCTTTTCTTTGTGTGATTTCGCCTGGGCTCTGCTCCCGAGGTCCTTAACAGAATCCAGACATTAATGTATCAAAAATATATATGGCTTATTTGAATATGAAAAACATGTCTAAATGTGCAAAATTTATTATTAATTGAATGCCAAGTAACAAACTACCAATTAGCTACGATGGTGAAGATGGGTTGATTTCAATTCTAAGTACAAAACACCTGAATTCGACAGGTATAAGTACAGAAGAATTGTCATTGACTTTTATCTTTCTTCGTGGCCAAGTGGTTTAGTCACTGTCTATACAAGCTTGCCGACCAAGGTTCGATTCCTGGCCGGACCCAAGCTCTTGTCTTTGTGTGATTTCGCCTGGGGCTCAGATCCCGAGGTCGTTAAGAGAATCCAGACATTAATGTATCAAAAATATATATGGCTTATTTGAATATGAAAAACACGTCTAAATGTGCAAAATTTATCATTAATTGAATGCCAAGTAACAAACTACCAATTAGCTACGATGGTGAAGATGGGTTGATTTCAATTCTAAGTACAAAACACCTGAATTCGACAGGTGTAAGTACAGAAGAATTGTCATTGACTTTTATCTTTCTTCGTGGCCAAGTGGTTTAGTCACTGTCTATACAAGCTTGCCGACCAGGGTTCGATTCTCGGCCGGACCCAAGCTCTTGTCTTTGTGTGATTTCGCCTGGGGCTCAGATCCCGAGGTCGTTAAGAGAATCCAGACATTAATGTATCAAAAATATATATGGCTTATTTAATAATGAAAAACACGTCTAAATGTGCAAAATTTATCATTAATTGAATGCCAAGTAACAAACTACCAATTAGCTACGATGGTGAAGATGGGTTGATTTCAATTCTAAGTACAAAACACCTGAATTCGACATGTGTAAGTACAGAAGAATTGTCATGGCCAAGTGGTTTAGTCACTGTCTATACAAGCTTGCCGACCAGGGTTCGATTCCCGGCCGGACCCAAGCTCTTTTCTTTGTGTGATTTCGCCTGGGCTCTGACCCCGAGGTCCTTAACAGAATCCAGACATCAATGTATCAAAAATATATATGGCTTATTTGAATATGAAAAACACGTCTAAATGTGCGAAATTTATCATTAATTGAATGCTAAGTAACAAACTACCAATTAGCTACCAAGGTGAAGATGGGTTGATTTCAATTCTAAGTACTAAACACCTGAATTCGACAGGTATAAGTACAGAAGAATTGTCATTGACTTTTATCTTTCTTCGTAGCCAAGTGGTTTAGTCACTGTCTATACAAGCTTGCCGACCAAGATTCGATTCCCGGCCGGACCCAAGCTCTTGTCTTTGTGTGATTTCGCCTGGGGCTCTGATCCCGAGGTCCTTAACAGAATCCAGACATTAATGTATCAAAAATATATATGGCTTATTTGAATGTGAAAAACATGTCTAAATGTGCAAAATTTATCATTAATTGAATGCTAAGTAACAAACTACAAATTAGCTACCATGGTGAAGATGGGTTGATTTCAATTCTAAGTACAAAACACCTGAATTCGACAGGTATAAGTACAGAAGAATTGTCATTGACTTTTATCTTTCTTCGTGGCCAAGTGGTTAGTCACTGTCTATACAAGCTTGCCGACCAGGGTTCGATTCTCGGCTGGACCCAAGCTCTTGTCTTTGTGTGATTTCGCCTGGGGCTCAGATCCCGAGGTCGTTAAGAGAATCCAGACATTAATGTAACAAAAATATATATGGCTTATTTGAATATGAAAAACACGTCTAAATGTGCAAATTTTATCATTACTTGAATGCCAAGTAACAAACTACCAATTAGCTACGATGGTGAAGATGGGTTGATTTCAATTCTAAGTACAAAACACCTGAATTCGACAGGTATAAGTACAGAAGAATTGTCATTGACTTTTATCTTTCTTCATGGCCAATAGGTTTAGTCACTGTCTATACAAGCTTGCCGACCAGGGTTCGATTCCCGGCCGGACCCAAGCTCTTTTCTTTGTGTGATTTCGCCTGGGCTCTGTTCCCGAGGTCCTTAACAGAATCCAGACATTAATGTATCAAAAATATATATGGCTTATTTGAATATGAAAAACATGAATAAATGTGCAAAATTTATTATTAATTGAATGCCAAGTAACAAACTACCAATTAGTTACGATGGTGAAGATGGGTTGATTTCAATTCTAAGTACAAAACACCTGAATTCGACAGGTATAAGTACAGAAGAATTGTCATTGACTATTATCTTTCTTCGTGGCCAAGTGGTTTAGTCACTGTCTATACAAGCTTGCCGACCAAGGTTCGATTCCTGGCCGGACCCAAGCTCTTATCTTTGTGTGATTTCGCCTGGGGCTCAGATCCCGAGGTCGTTAAGAGAATCCAGACATTAATGTATCAAAAATATACATGGCTTATTTGAATATGAAAAACACGTCTAAATGTGCAAAATTTATCATTAATTGAATACCAAGTAACAAACTACCAATTAGCTACGATGGTGAAGATGGGTTGATTTCAATTCTAAGTACAAAACACCTGAATTCGACAGGTATAAGTACAGAAGAATTGTCATTGACTTTTATCTTTCTTCGTGGCCAATAGGTTTAGTCACTGTCTATACAAGCATGCCGACCAAGGTTCGATTCCCGGCCGGACCCAAGCTCTTGTCTTTGTGTGATTTCGCCTGGGGCTCTGATCCCGAGGTCGTTAAGAGAATCCAGACATTAATGTATCAAAAATATATATGACTTATTTGAATGTGAAAAACACGTCTAAATGTGCAAAATTTATCATTAATTGAATGCTAAGTAACAAACTACCAATTAGCTACCATGGTGAAGATGGGTTGATTTCAATTCTAAGTACAAAACACCTGAATTCGACAGGTATAAGTACAGAAGAATTGTCATTGACTTTTATCTTTCTTTGTGGCCAAGTGGTTTTGTCACTGTCTATACAAGCTTGCCGACCAGGGTTCGATTCCCGGCCGGACCCAAGCTCTTGTCTTTGTGTGATTTCGCCTGGGGCTCTGATCCCGAGGTCGTTAAGAGAATCCAGACATTAATGTATCAAACATATATATGGCTTATTTGAATATGAAAAACACGTCTAAATGTGCAAAATTTATCATATGTATATATATATATATATATATATATATATATATATATATATATATATATATATATATATATATATATATATATATCTATCTATCTATCTATCTATCTATCTATATATATATATATATCTATCTATCTATCTATCTATCTATCTATCTATCTATCTATCTATCTATCTATATCTATCTATCTATCTATCTATCTATCTATCTATATATATATCTATCTATCTATCTATATATATATATATATATATATATATATATATATATATATATATATATATATCTATCTATATATATATATATATATATATATATATATTGTCGAGGAATGCTGTGCTGCCATCTCTTGGCTATGTTTTCACTCCATGGACTAAAGAAGTTATTTCTGTTTATTTGGTTGTCCTTGATTTGTTTTTCTTTCTTAACATGGAGAGTCCCCGGCATTTCTCTAATCACTACCTGACACCTAGCCATCCATAACAGTAAGTACTAAAGAGACACCTTTTCTTAAATTGTTTCATGTATTAGTGTATTATATAATGTGTGTTAAAGTGATTAAGTGTTCACAAGTGTGTACTGCATAAATAATGAAGATTGTTTGTGAATTGGAAATGTAATATGTCAACCTGTGGTTAAAAGCTTAAAATGTTTAAACAATGTTTTCAATGTTTCACTTCATTGTGCAATTGACTGCATCTTCTGCAGTCAAGAAATCAATTATATTATATAAAGTTTTTAGCTGTAAATATGTTTATATTTTGCAGAACTCCTTAGACCTGGATTAGTCCTTAGACCTGGATTAGTCCTTAGACCTGGATTAGTCCTTAGACCTGGATTAGTCCTTAGACCTGGATCAGTCTTCTGCATACTTGGTCCTAAACCTTAGACTCTTGGTCATTGGATCTTGAAATATTTCATCTTGACACTCGTGATTCTTCGTCAGACTGTAATCAAGTGCAGTACTTTTCCTGATCCTGATTATACGTGATTGATGTTCAATATATCTATATATTATTATGATTCCTGGTGTTAAACATGAAGTTTGTTAATTTTGTTTTGTTTCAGTTTGTAAATATATTTCAAGTTAATAGAATTTTTCATGTTATACCTTTATATCAAAATATTAAACAAGGAAACTTAAAAGTGAACAGTCTAATATGTTTTTAAAAGAACCAGAGTTCATGGCATATAAAATCTAAAGACCATAACTCGACAATTGGCGCAGTGAGTAGGATAAACTGTTCATGAATGTAATGTTTTCTGTTTTCTGTTTTGTTAAGTAGGTACCAGGACTTGATAAGAGAAGTGTCGGACTTGGACCCCAGGTATTTGTTGGTTTCTAATGGAGTCTTGTTTCTTCCCTTTTGATTCTGTGGAAGTAAGGTAAGACCTTGAAATTGTTAAAAAGGAGTTTGTTATGGAACATTTGTGGCTGGTGGTATGTCGCTGTCCTGTTTGTGACTTAAAATATTTATTTTTGTGTTGTAATGCGTTTTTGTATAGAGCGTTAATTAAGAGGTTAAGTATCTTGATTATATGCTTGCAATAACTTTTGCATTAGTATTATTATAATTGCATTAATTAGAGGTTGAGTATCTGATTAAATGCTTAATTTTTGTGTACGTTCTTAAACTTATAAAGTTGTTTGCGCAAGTTGTTTACAGCAATACATTATGAATTAGTTTTGAGATTCGGTGTTTGCTAACAATGTAACTGCGTTAGTCTTATAATGGGCTTGTTTAAGTGACTAGTTCTTAGCAGTCTGTTAAATAATTTATGCGTGGGTCAAAGTTAAACTTCGCCTTTATTAGGTAGTGTTTGAATTTTCCAATGATTGATTACTCGCGTAGTGCAATTTTCTAATCGTCGTTCACTTGTTTTCAAGGGAATACAACTTGGACGTATGTTTATTTATCGTGTGTAAATTTTTAATTTTCATTATGGATGTTAAACCGTTAATTGACAGTGCAATTAAACAAGGCCTTACTGGTACTCAAATTGATGAATTTGTACATAGACAGTTAAAGCTTCAGATAGAATATGACGAGATCCGAAAGAAAGCAGACGAAGAAAGAGAAGAAAGAGTCGCAAAGCGTGAGTTAGATAAACTAGAGAGAGAGAGAAAGAAAGCAGACGAGGAGAGAAAACATGAATTAGAGTTACTTAAATTGAAATCTAGTCCTGATTACACTCCAGATCCTAATCCCATTGTTGATCCCTTAAGGTCTTCTTTGCCTAAAATTCCACCATTTGACGAGACCGTAGACGAAATAGACTTGTACATAGATCGCTTTGAGAGATTAGCGAAATTTTACAAATGGAAAGAAGATGATTATTCAATGTTATTGGGAACTCTATTGCGTGGTAGAGCTTTGAAAATTTATTGTAGCTTGTCTAGCGATATTGTCAATAACTTTGTATCACTTAAGAAAGCTCTGCTTAAAGCTTTTCACATAAATTCCAATGTATATCGAAGGAAGTTTAGAGATTCTATTATTGATACTGACGAAAGTTTTGTACAGTTCAATTGTAAATTGGGACAATATTTTGATAAGTGGTTGGAACTTGCAAATGTAGAGAAAAATTATGAATCTGTTAGAGATTTTATGATTTTTGATCAAATGTTATCTAGTTGTTCTCATGATCTTCGTTCATTTTTGCTAGAACAGTCACTTCAGAATTCATGTCAACTTGCTGAGAGTGCAGATAGATATCTAGTTGCTCATGGTATGAAGAAATGCCGTAAGAGTAATGATAAGATTCCCTCTAAACCTCATGCTAAACCTCTTGCTGATAATATTTCAAAGTCTCCTAAAGTTTCGAATTCGGTAACTAAATCTGATTCTAATGTTAAATGTCATCATTGTGGTGAAGTTGGTCATATTCGTCCTAATTGCCCTGTGTACAAATTAAATAAGAAATTAAATAAGAAATCTGATAAAGTAGTGCCTAAAATAGGTGTAGTACTTGGCCGTGAAGAAAAATTGCATAATTGTGTAACTGATACCGATGGAAAGATTTTTGACCAGTCAGTTGAGATAGTTTTTGATACTGGGTGCAATACCGTGGTTGTTAGAGATACATTAGTACCTTTAAATTACCTTAGAGGCAGAAAAGTGAAAGTTTATGACTATCTTGGTAGACCTTTGTACCTAAATACAGTGCATACAATTGTTAAGTCTAAATTTTTTTCTGGTAAAGTTAAAGCTATTGTTGCCCCCATACGTTGCGCAGATGTCATTATTGGTCTTATACCTGGACTTAAACATAATGTTGATGCAGGTTTAAGTTTAATAAACGGTGATGAGTTTGTTTCTGATCGTAACGTTAACGGTAATGTTGTAACGAGAGCAAAAGCTAAGGATAAAGTAAAGGAGCGTCCTATGTCTAGTAATCTTGAATCTTTGGATAAGGAATATGGTCTTAATTCTGATGAATTTAGTGAGTATCAAAAAGAATGTCCTTCACTTGCTAGTATCCGTAAGTTGCTTGATAACGAAGAAAGTGTAACCTTAAAATGTCGGACAGTTAAGTACGTAAATGTTGGAGATTTAATATATCGCAAGTGTCTTGAAAGTAGTAAACCTGAAGATGTGGGAAAATTACAGTTAGTTGTGCCAGTTCAGTACCGTAATATAATAATGAAGTTAGCACATGAGTCTTTGTTGGCGGGACACTCTTCATCTCGTAAGACTGTAGATAAGATCATGGAGAAATTCTATTGGCCAAGGGCAAGCTTAGATATACATAGATTTTGTAAATCTTGTCATTCGTGTCAAAAGTTCAGCAGTAAACCAAAGAAAGTACCTTTAGTGCCAATGCCCATTGTGAATGAACCTTTTTCACGTATTGCTATTGATCTAGTTGGTCCTATCACTCCTTGTACTAAGAAAGGTCATAAGTATATTCTTACGGTGATAGATATGGCTACTCGGTATCCCGAAGCAGTTGCTTTACGCAATATTGATACAGTTTCTGTAGCGGAGGCATTAATGGAGATATT
>NC_090756.1:72991447-73041447 GCF_036898095.1 Palaemon carinicauda
AATAAATTTTTAAATATACTTACCTGGTAGTTACATATATATAGCTTAAATCCCACGTTTCAACGCGGCACGGCAGAAATTCAAATTTCGCAGCAATCGCCGCCATGACAGTAAGTGGTCATACATGAACGCCATCTCTCATAGGTTCCCAGAACCATCCCCAACATTCTTCAGAAATTCCATGCCTCTGTTTTCAGAGGGGAGGAGGGAAGGCCCTTTTATATATGTAACTACCAGGTAAGTATATTTAAAAATGTATTTTATAATAAAAATACCATTTTTAAATATGTAACTTCCCTGGTAGTTACATATATATAGCTGATTGACACCATTGATGGTGGGTAGAAAACCTCATCCCATTGGGAATTCGTATAATGATTAAAAGCTACAATTAGTAGTACTAACAATCTGGTTCTAACCTGATAAGGAAGCTGGCTTCACAATTATCCTGCCTCATTTCGCCTGCATTCCTTAAGAGACTCAGCGATCCACTCAGGGGGCTGTAAAAGTCTCTGTGGGGCTGCCACAAGGTCCTTGACCTTAGCGTGGCTAGACCTCCGCCCTGGCAAACCTGGCATAGCCATGGATACTGATTCTGACCAAAATTTTTTAAAAACACTATAAAATAAAACTAACTTGACTTGCATCTCAGACTGCGGAAGGCTGCGACAACCTTCACAGACAACCTGTGAACACAAGTACAAGAAAAAAGACAAGAGTATATATTAAGTAATCGGGAAGAGGCAGTAGACCCTTCTCCAACTACGAAGCCGGAGGTAACATACGGACCCAGGGAACAGCAATCCTCATACTGGGTCTGGACATCTTTGAGATAGCAATCTGTGAAGATTGATTTACTTCCCAGAAAGTAGCCTCCAAAATTGACTTCATTGACCTATTGTGCTTGTAAGCCATAGAAGTTGCTACAGCTCTAACCTAGTGTGGTTTTACCTTAAAGATAGAGAAAACTTGTTACTTCACAATTCTGGTGAGTTTCCCTTATCAAATCATTAATGAAAAAAGCCAGGGTATTCTTTGATAAAGGCAAAGAGGGCTTTTTAACTAGGCATCAGAGGCTGTCTGCTTGTTCTCTCAGGTGTTTGGATGCATGCAGATAAAAATTTCAGAGCTCTCACTGGACAAAGGCCTCTCTCCATTTCCTGTCCAATTTAAGTGAGATAACTCTGGATAGTAAAAAATCTTGGCCAAGGTCGATAAGGATTCTTGTCTTTGGTGAGAAAGCCTAGCTGAAGGGAGCAAATTGAATAGTCTCCATTAAAGCCCACCTTCTTGCTGATGGCTTTTAACTCTCCTATTCTTTGGACTGTAGCCAATGTAATTAGGAAAAGTGTCTTCTTGGTAAGATCCTTCCACGATGCCTTGTCCAAGGGTTCAAACCTACTTGAGGTTAAAAAGGCTAGGACTACATCCAGGTTCCAAGAGGGGGTTGGATTGTCTTTCCTCTTAGTCGTCTCAAAAGATCTAATGAGATCTGAAAGAACCTTGTTACCTGACACGTCAATGTGTCGGTGACGAAAGACGGAGGCTAGCATGCTGTGGTAACCATTGATGGTAGGCACAGCCAGCTTCTCTTTTGTACACAGATACAACAGAAAATCTGCTATACTGGCTATTGAGGTACTGGTAGATTAAAGTCTATTATTCCTGCACCATACTCTAAATATGTCCCACTTGGATTAGTAAACCCTAATAGTGGTAATGTTCTGGGGGTATCTATCAGCCACTCCATCATCTCCGCAACACAATGTCTCATGGGCCAAAATGGAGCCATCATGGTCATGCGGAAGTTGGACGATTCCCTGAATTTTCTCAGGACTCTGTCCAGTATCTTGAATGGAGAAAAAGTGTACACGTTTAGACCTTCCCAGTTCAGAAGAAAAGCGTCCACTGTGACTGCTTCCTGGTTTGGGACTGGAGAGCAAAATACCGGCAACCTCTTTGTCATTTGTGTGACGAAGAGGTCTATCGAGGGTTGACCCCACAACATCCAAAGGCTGGTGCACACCTCGTGATGTAGGGTCCACTCTGTAGTAAGAACTTGCCTTCTTCTGCTGAGCAGATCCGCCCTGACGTTTTTCTCCCCTTCTATGAAGTGAGTAATCAGGGCTTAGTGAATGGCCACTAGCTCTCTGATATTTATGTGCCATTTCCTCTGAGAGACTAGCCACAGACCCCTGTTCGAGAATCGTATGCGTCAAACAGGGACGAAATCGACCTCAGACAGATCAGACACTTGACGCGCGCCGTGTGCGCGAACTGAACCGTGTGCTGACTGCTGCGAGGGATCGTCAACCGTAGTAGGGTGACCACCAGGGGAAAGTCCTTGCGACATTTCCGGTGCGCCTTGTGCGCAATCTGAACCGATTCTCATACCCAGATAAATGATATTCTTTGAGGGTGTTAGTTAAGATTTGGACAGGTTTACCATCAGACCTAACTGTTGCGTTAAGGACATTATCATATGAAGAGCCTCCAGACACTTTACAGTGGAACCTCTACATACGAACGTATCTACATCCAAATTTTCCAACATCCGAAGTAAAATTCGAGCAATTTTTCGACTCTACACCCGAATTTTATTTCGACACACGAAGTAAGCAATTTTCGTCGTACCGGTTGTATCCGGATTTTTCGACACGCGAAGTACAATTCGAACATGTTCCTACTCTACACCCGAATTTTTTTTCGACACCCGAAGTAAACAATACCCGTATGCGTAGGTGGTACTCATAGTGCCGGATGTATTTTTTATTTCTGCCGATAGAAGGCAGCACTTCGACCTCAGAGGGACCCTCAATTAGCGTGGCTTGGGTCATTCCTCTGTTCTCGTCGGCTTCGTGTGGTTGTGCGCTGTGCGTTCTGCTATTAACTGATTTAATCGTGATTTTTTACGTGCAACCTTTTACGGTAATTTACGTAAAGCATGGGTCCTAAATGGCTTAGTTTTGCAAGTGGTAGTGGTAGTGGTGAGAAAAGGAAGAAGGAAATGCTTGCTTTAAACGTAAAGCAAGAAATTATTGAAAAAAATGAGCGTCCGTGTGAGTGAACTTGCAAAAGAATATGGCTGTAATATGTCGACGATCTCGACAATCTTGAAACAGAAAGAAGCCATTAAAGCAGTGAAACCTTCTAAGGGGATCACCATCATTTCAAAACGTCGTAGCCCTATCATAGAAGAGATGGAACGACTTCTGCTAATCTGGATCAAGGACAGAGAGATTGTTGGCGACACCATCACCGAAACTATCATCTGCGAGAAGGTGCATGCCATCTTCACGGACTTGAAGGAGGAGAGCTCTGGGGGTGATGCTGGGGAGAGTTCAACCGAACCTTCCTCAGACGATTTCAAGGCATCTCGTGGCTGTTTTGAGAAATTTAAGAAACGGTCCGGGATTCATTCAGTTGTTCGCCACGGAGAGGCTGCTAGTACAGACACAAAGGCTGCAGCTGACTTTGTGAAGAGCTTTGAAAGGATCGTGCAAGAAGAAGGCTACGTAGAGCAGCAGGTGTTTAATTGTGATGAAACCGGGCTGTTTTGGAAGAAGATGCCCAGTCAAACCTACATCACCGCTGAAGAGAAGAAATTGCCTGGGCATAAGCCAATGAAGGATCGGTTGCCTCTTGCCCTATGTGCCAACGCTAGCGAGGACTTTAAAGTCAAGCCCTTACTGGTTTACCATTCGGAGAACCCTGGGGCCTTTAAGGCACACAATGTGGATAAGGACCAGCTTCATGTTTTCTGGCGATCCAACTCGAAGGCCTGGGTCACTAGGCAGTTCTTTGTCCAATGGGTTACCAAGTTTTCGGTCCTTCTGTGAAGAAGTATCTTCATGAGCAGAAATTGCCTTTAAAGTGCCTGCTATGCCTTGACAATGCACCCGCTCACCCACCCGGACTTGAAGATGATATCTTCGATGAATTCAAGTTCATAAAGGTGCTGTATCTTCCACCGAATACCACCTCTATCCTCCAGCCCATGGACCAGCAAGTCATCTCGAATTTCAAGAAGCTCTTCACCAAGCACCTATTCAAGCAGTGCTTTAATGCCACGCAAAGCACAAACTTAACTTTGCGTGAATTTTGGAAAAGCCACTTCAACATCGTGCACTGTTTGAAGATCATAGATCAGGCTTGGGTGGGATTAACTAGACGAACCCTCAATTCTGCTTGGAAGAAGCTGTGGCCTGATTCAGTTTCTCCCCAAGATTTCGAAGGTTTTGACCCTGAACCTGATCCCGTGGTGGGTGCAGCGGAAGACGTAGAGGAAATCGTCTCCCTTGGCAAGTCCATGGGTCTGGAGGTCGACGCAGATGACATCACGGAACTCGTCGCCGAACATCACGACGAACTTACCACAGAGGAGCTCAAGGAACTCCATGCTATGTCTGAGCACATGAGTGATGACGAGGAAGGGATCGAGGAGGTAGAACATGTGTTAGGTTTGGCGCAAATAAAAGAGGTGTTAGGAAAATATCAAGACATGGTCGACTTCATCGACAAATACCATAAAAAAAAATTGCAGGTTTGTCATGTAGTTGCGCAGTTCGATGATGTTTGCCTAACTCATTTTCGAAACATTCTGAAAAGCCGTACCAAGCAACTTTCTATCGATAGCTTCTTTAAAAAAACTACAAAGCGAACTCGTGATGAAGAGGATGGAAGTGGTTCAAAGAAAACGGCAAAGAGTGAAGAGAAAAAAATTAAATAAATTTTAAGTGGAGAGAGTGAAAGTGATTAAAATTAATCATCAAAAAGAAAAAAAGAAAATGTAAAAAAAAAAATATAAAATATGAAAATAAAAAAAATAAATAAGCTGAGTTAGGTTAAAGTTCACTTAGTGTAAGTTGGAATAAGTTACGGTAGTGTAAGTTTATCGTAGTCAACCTCTCTACCTCCTTGCCGCCCGTCCGTCTCCTCTCTGTGTAGCAAGACCAACAACACCTGCGCTGGACTTTCTAAGGTAAAGTGACGCTAAAAACCCGTTTCTTATTTATCATTTTTTGATAATTATTCTTTTTTACATGTCTATTATCTAATTTAGTGTGCATATTGTCATGTGTAATTATGTGTAGTAATTTATTAAGGAGTTATCATAGGTTTTTAGGCTCAACCACGGATTAATCCTATTTCAATGTATTCTTATGGGAAAATTCGTTTCGACATCCGAACATTTTCTACATCCGAAGTCGGCTGTGGAACGGATTAAATTCGTATGTAGAGGTACCACTGTACTTGTGATTCTGCTCTGAGTAGCCAGTTGTCCAGGTACAAAGAAATCCTTACTCCCTTTAGGTGAAACCAGCGAGCCACGTTGGACATCACCCAGGTAAAAAACGTAGGGAGTCGCGCTCAGTCCAAAACAGAGTGCGTTGAACTGATAAATGGTCTTGAGGAACACGACCCTTAGAAACTTGTTCAATGGACTGACATCCAGAACAGGTCTCCATCCCCCAAAGCTTTTCGGAACTAGGAAAAGTCTGTTGTAAAACCCCTTCGAGGAGGTGTCCTCTACCACTTCTATGACTGATTTCGACAGTATGAGACTCACTTGCTCTTGAAGAGCTGCTGCATTGTTCCCTGAGTGGGTTGTTGTCAACTCTAAGGGTATTGACGACATGGGAGGCATTCTCAGGAAGCGGATCTTGTATCCCTCCTTGAGGACATTGATCGTCCAGATGTCCGCCCCCCTTTGGCTTCACTCTCGACAAAAGTGGGAAATCCTGGCTCCCACTAGAGTCTGGAGATTGCATGTCTCACTTTCTTGATTCGGTTTGCTGTCTTGGGAATCTGTGAGCTTGACATTCAGCCGCAATCCTCTGAGTTCCCCTTGAAGGGGCTCTCCCACGAAAGGGCTGACGAGTGGGAGGAGCCTCCTTTTGTTTCCTTGCTAAAAAGCTAGCTGGGAGGACTTACATAGCAGTCCTAGAGATAAGATCTTGCGTAGCCTGTTGTGCCAGAGCTGCCGATAAATCTTTCACTAAATCCGGAGGGAAAAGATGATTACCCAACAGAGCAAATAAAAGTTCAGATCTCTGAACAAGGGACAAACCTGAAGGTGAGTAGGAACAGAGCATAGCCCTCTTTTTAAGAACTCATGCCGTGAAAAGGACGGAAATTTCGATGGAGCCATCCCTCACGGCCTTATCCAGACAGGCAATCAGATGCATCTGAGGCTCGTTCTTAGGGTCTGTGGTTTCTGCGAGAGCTCCGAGAGTCAAGCCCATAAGGCTGAAGACTTCTATTGTCTTAAAAATTCCCTTCAGCAGATGGTCCATTTCAGAATTGGACCACATAATCTTAGACTTGCTCATGGCTGACCTGCGTGAGGAGTCAACAAGTCTGGAGAAGTTTCCCTGGGAGGAGGCAGGCACTCCTAAACCGAGAACTTCCCTAGTCGAATAACACACACTAGATCTGGAGGCTAGTCTAGTTGGAGGAAAGGAAAAGGAGGTCTTTCCAAGATCCTCCCTCTAGATGTCCATTGGTTGAGAATTGAAAAAGCTCTCTAAACTGATCTAGCAAGAACCATCTCCTAGAAGGAGGATGTTTTTCGGGGTCTGCCCTTCAAAAACTGAGAGGACGAGCTCTGAGGCATGGTTGAGTAAAGTCCTGTGGATACAGAGATGTTAAAACTGTCAGAAGCTTTTTAAGGTCAGCTGTCTGCAGCGAATCCTGAGATTCGTCCTCTAAAACTTCGGCTAAAGGAACATCAATCTCCTGAGACGAATGGGTAGGAGACAAAACCGCGTCATTCTGTCGGTTATCGTCTTCCAAAAAGAACTCATCCTGTCCTGATGGAACATCGTAAAGGATACCAACCAATTGTGAGAAGCATAATGTTTGCGTACTGCAAGTCTCGAGGGAGAGACAGGTTCCAGTGCTTCTAGCATAAGTCCAACATGCTGTAAGGAAGCATCAACATCGTGACCCCCATTCTGCGAGGGTAAGTCCTGCTCGCGTGCATCCAATGTGCGTTCAGCATGCTGTATGTCAACAGCGTGACGCGAGGGAGCGTTAGCTGAGCGTCCAGAGAGTCGCGAAGGAGAGCCAACCACTTGTCTATCATGCAGCGAGGACAAGTCTTGACTGCATGAGATCAGCATGCGTCCAGATTGCTGTATGCATCCAGATCGCTGCATGCATCCATCTTGCCTTGAGGTTCCAGCGTGCTGCATGCGTCCCGCATACTGTATGTTTACCGTGTGACTCAAAGAAGCAATAGTATCGCGTCCAGCAAGTAGCGAAGGAGAGACAACTGTTTGTCTAACATGCTGTGTGGACAAATCCTGAATGCATGCGTCCAGCATAAGTCCAGACTGCTGCACGAGTCCAGGTTGCTGTAAGCTTCCAGCGTGCTGCATGCGTCCAGCATGCCGCGAGGGAGAACCTTGCCGCCTCCCATAACGCGACCAGATCGCTGCGAGGGAGTGTCCATGAGCGCTGCAGCTCGCGTGTGTTCTTGCCGCGAGAGCGCGCTCGGAACTATGACGTACGCGATTCTGACACTGAGGAGCGTCCAACTCGCGTGTGTACAATATGCGTTCAGCTCGCGTGCATCCGGCATGCTATCCGCAATCTGAATGCGTCCCGCATGCCATATGCGTCCTGCATGCTGCATGCGTGCTGTGAGGGAGCGACAAAATCTATGTCGCGTCCCGATAACGCTTCTAGATCGCTGTGAGGGAGCGATCTCGACACTCGGTCCCATGACAAGCCACTCTCTTGTCTAGCGGGACGGGAAAACGTAAAACGCCAGTCTCACGTCAACCGACGGCGAGGATAACACTTTTACCTCGCCTTTCCAATGGCGAGAGTGAGCATACTGGGATACGACAACAGAATCGCTCGACGGGACGTTCGATCGCTGATCAAGGTCTGACATCTCCCTTAGCCTTTCGCCTTTCCTTCTCCCAGGGGTTGGGGAGCATGGAAGAGGTCCCGTGCTAGGAGTATGACGGACACGAACGAACACACCCTCCACAGCACTGCGTCATTTTACATGACATTGAACACTAGCACTTTTAACTATTTCACATTAGATCATAATAGACCTGCCCTTTGCGAGAGATTATACTCTTTCGCCAAGGGCCAGAAAGAAAATACAATAGGATATATGATTATTAGTATTCTCAAAATCGAAATATTAAATAACGATACAAGTATTGTGAAACAGAAATGATAGTCAAGAGTACTACGAGCGTAAATTGACTGTATGCACGTGAAATCTCTATATCGAAAATTAACTAAGGGAGATATACTAATAGGACAAATATATACTTGAAAATAATATATTTCCCTACATAATAAACATACTTATGCTCAGTAAGTTAATATTCTAAATATTTCTTGCAAGAAAAGAAAATAATTCACATAATGCAAGTCATACTAAGAAGATTACATCACAGGATTGTGACCTCATCGCGATGGCGGACTGAATTTCTTCAAGGCAATCAGATCTCGCTCTGCTAAGAGTTTACGTCACATAATTGTGACGTCACAATGTTTTAATGTTTAAATGTTTTTCCTTCCATTATATCTTTAAGAGTTGTTCGTTAGTTAACCCATTTACCCCCAAAGGATGTACTGGTACGTTTCACAAAACTCATCCCTTTACCACCATGGACATATCGGTACGTCCTTGCAAAAAACTGCTATTTACATTTTTTTTTGCATATTTTTGATAATTTTTCGACAAACTTCAGGCATTTTCCAAGAGAATGAGACCAACCTGACCTCTCTATGACGAAAATTAAGGCTGTTAAGAGCAATTTAAAAAAAAATATACTGCAAAATGTGCTTGAAAAAAACGTTCCAAATAGCCTGGGGGTAAAAGGGTTAATAAAGTAGGGGTAAAAGGGTTAATAAAGTAGGGGGAAAAAATTCCCCGAACCCTCAATCTTACGAACATAGAAAGAAAACAAATACATACATGCTCCCTGCTAATTACTGTGCGGGAACCAAGAGCAGCTCAAAAGCTGGTCTAGCCCCACACACAAAGTTTAACAACAGAGGAGCCATCTTGAAAATCAAGTTGAATTAAACTGTCCAAGTTGGACCAGCAAAAAACTATCCTATTCAATATCTTCGATAGTTGAAAGGCAGCGAAAGCCATTAACAATAATCAGATAAAAGGTACTTCACCAAATTGTAGAATAAAGTAATATATCAGCAAAACGAATTTCCTAGGTGTTGACTCGATCAACGGCAGGGAATTTCTGAAGAATGTTGGGGATGGTTCTGGGAACTTATGAGAGATGGTGCTCATGTATGACCACCTACTGTCATGGCAGCGGTTGCTGCGAAATTTGAATTTCTGCTGTGCCGCATCGAAATGCGTGATTTAAGCTATATATATATGTAACTACCAGGGAAGTTACATATTTAAAAACAAGAATTCATTGTGCCCAAGAGCACAATGACGGCATACAGCTGATTCAAACACTTGGTAGAAACCATGTTTGTGGCAATGACCTTCAGGTTTTGTCTTGGAGAGAGTGTATGCGCCCCAAAAGGAGATCGTACGGCCTTTTATGGAGTTTTGATCAACACTTGTCGAAGTTATGTAAATTTCTCAAAACAAATTTCCCAGAATGGGTGTAGCCTCATATGCAAGGGATTGCTCAACATAAAACCATACATTCAGCAGGTTCGCATGGGGTTCTCATCGACCACTTTCTCTTATGGGGTTGCCATCGAGACCACTTTCTCTTATGGGGTTGCCATCGACCACTTTCTCTTATGGGGTTGCCATCGAACACTTTCTCGCTAGTGAGAAAAAACTACCATCTATTGCAGACAAAACCTGCCAGAGGGAATTGAACTGAAATGTGAAAATTCTTTTTGCTTTGCTTCTGTTCAGGCAGTAGCGAGATTGACGGTGGTTCATCGGAAAATAAAAGGAATGAGCATAGAATGGAGGACCAAACCCGGCGGGGGGGGGTCAACCACAGAGCTTTCACAGTAACCTCTGGGTTGTGTGAACAATGAGATTCAGCGCAATGAGAACCTAAGGGTTTTATTGAATGGGAATTAAAAAATTGACCCAAAATAACAAATTTGGAAATAATTTGTATTTTTCCTAACATACATATCTGGAGCTATTTATTAGGGTATTATTTTCGGCAACGCTGAAAACCACCCAAGACAATTTTAGTGAGGGATAATTACCCCATCCGCTAGTTAGCAAGAGGGGGTTGGAGTAGACTAGCTACCCCGCTCACTCACAAGTGTCGGTTGAGTAACCACTTTTGCTTTCTGACAGGACTTCTAGGGGAACAAGGTGGCGGGCCAATTTGTATAAATAGCTCCAGGTTTGTATGTTAGGAAAAATACAAATTATTTCCAAATTTGTTATTTGTTCCAACACAGATACAAACCTTCGCTATTTATTAGGGTAACTTACTCTTAGGAGGGAGGAAGTCCTTACCAACTGGCCTTGGTCATGACCCAGGGTCCTCTCTATTTCCATCTGTGATTGATAGTGGAGGGAACCCTTACCTCGCTAAAATCAAAGTACCGTATATTTCCGCGTATAAGACGACCCTATATTCCAAAATTTAACCATTAAAAATGGGGGGTCGTCTTATACTACAGTTATAAAAATCACACCTTGAATTCTATGTCTGGTTTATCAGTAGGCTAGCCTAGGTTGAGTTGCGATAACCACCGACACACATGAAATGATTTACATTATTATATAAATGTATAATGAAAGTAATAAAACTACTTTTACCGTATATATTATTGGCATAATAATATATTTTAACCATACGCGCACAGCTGAGAAAATGTAAACATTGAGTATTGGTTGCGTTGTTAGCAACTTTTCTCTCGCTAACCTTTCAGTAATTTTAATGCTAGTGTTAATTACGATAGTAATAACATAGGATATCATATTTATTTGTTTCAAAATTATTATTTTTAGCTGTAACTAAAAATTTTTTTTTTTACAAACGGTACAATCTTTATTTCTCAATAAAAATTACAGTACATAACAGTATTGCATTTAAAACCTAAAAATTTGTTAAACTATTTCCAATCAATATTAAACATCAAACCTGCGACATGTATAAATCTACACCACTAAAACTCCTCACAGTTATCACTGTCTGCTTCGAAAAGCTGTTCGAACATATCACGAGATTTATCATATACGCCATCATCGTAAGGATTCCAGTCCGGTTCCGGTGAGTCGACTTTGGCTTTGTCGTCACATTCGTACAATAAATCGTCTTCACTGCCATCCATGTCATTTGAGATCCCGTATTTTTAAAATTATTTTATGACACTTTCCACCTTTACATTATCCTATGCTTTTATAACAAACTCGCAAAGAACATAAAAGAAGAAGAAGAAAGAGGAGAAACGGGCATTTCGTACGTGAGCAGCTGATGAGCGTAAACAAAACAACACAGTCTAGGTGACGTGTGTTCTAGGAAAACAATAAAGGATTTGTTTTGTTATTTCATTTACTTTTAATTTATACGGATACAATAAGTAATATCATCAACCTTACATAACCTATATTTCATAAGATATCTGGTGTTGCAAAAGCTAGCCTAGCCTATACACAGATGGTTTTATGATTGAGCAGTCGTCTTATACTACCGATATGAGATAAATTAATACAAATTTGCTCAAATTTTGTACCTCGTCTTATACGAAGGTCGCCTTATACGTGGAAATATACGGTAGTTACAAGGTAATTCACTGATAGCGGCCTGCAGAAGCTTGTGTGAGAGAGACTCGTGGCTTGTCTTCACGTAGGAACTCGAGGATTCTAAGACATATCCAATACCCTCCCTCAAGAGGTATTGGTGACGTAACAAAGTATTCATTCATAGCCAGGATGCACAAGGGAAATTATTCTTACCTGCAGAGGGATGAGGTCAGCTATGCTTCGGTCTTGTGGAGCTATTTCCCCAAGGGGGGAGAGAGAAAGAAAGAAGTGAGCCAGACATTCTTTTCATTATTCACCCTAGACTAACCCGGGTAACCTCAGCCCTCAACCCTCTGCTACTTGTCCATCAAGGAGCCTGAGGCATTAGATCACTTGTTGTGCGGCCACCACAGGACCAATGGAGAAGGTTTCCATGCTCCTGTGGGTTACGTCTTTCAGGTAGTGGGCTGTGAAGGTCGTCTAACGCTTCCTTCCACACGCCCGCTTGCAATACCTGTGCCACAGAAAAATTCTTCTTGAAAGCCAGAGACGTTGCAATGCCTCTGACGTCATGAGCTCTGGGTCGGTTGGACAGATGAGAATCTGGATATAGAGCGTATTCGATTACTTTCCTTATCCAGGAGGAAATAGTATTCCTTGTGACCCTCCTCTTGACCTTCCCCGTGCTGACAAAAAGTGCTCGTACACGGGGGCGAGCTTTTGCTGTTCTTTTCAAGTAACACCTTAGACTCCACACTGGACATAGTAACAGTTGGTCTGGATCTTCGGTTACAGAACGAAGACTCTCTATCCGAAATGGGCCGAACCTGGAGTCCGGCACACCCGAATTTTGAGTCTTGGCTACAGACTCAGGAACGTAGTTGAGGATTACTTCCCCACATCTCCTAGAGTGGGAGACATCAGCAGATAGACCATGAAGTTCGCAGACTCTCTTGGCCGAAGCCAGAGCAAGCAAGAACACCGTCTTCCACGTGAGGTGGCAATCTGAAGCCTGGCGTAGTGGTTCATAGGGGAAGCCCTTCAGAGACCTGAGGACCCGAACCACGTTCCAAGGGGGAGGTCCTAGCTCTGCATGGGGACAAGTAAGCTCGTAACTGCGTATGAGCAAAGAAAGTTCCAACGAGGAGGAAATATCGACTCTTCTTTCAGTCTAAAGGCGAGACTGAACGCTGAGTGGTGGCCTTTGACTGCCCAGACCGAGAGAAGCATTTCTTCCCGAAGGTATACAAGAAACTCCGCTATAGTTAGAACAGAGGCATCGAGGGGAGAGATACCCCTTTCATGACACCAACCACAGAAAACTGACCACTTCGCCTGGTAGACTGCCTGTGGATCTCCTGAGGTGTCCAGCCATTCTTTTCGCAACCGGTTGCGAAAAGCCTCTCTGTGTGAGGAGGTGCTGAATAGTCTCCAGACATAAAGTCGAAGCGAGGCTACGGCTCTGTGGAAGATGTTGGCACATGGTTCAATTGTGGTTGTTTGAGGAGGTCGTGCTGTGGAGGAAGCTCCCTCGGGATCTCTGTGAGGAGATGCAGAAGGTCCGGGAACCATTCAGTGTGACGCCATAGCGGAGCTATGAGGGTCATTTGCAAGTTGTTGTTTGCTCGTACCTGGTTGAGGACTTTTCTCATCAGACAGAACGGGGGAAATGCGTAAGCATCCAGGTTTATCCACCGTTGTTGAAAAGCATCTTGCCAAAGAGCTTGGGGATGCGGGACTGGGGAGCAGTACAACGGGAGCCTGAAATTCAGGGCCGTTGCAAACAGATCCACAGTCGGGGAACCCCACAAAGTCAGGACTTTGTTGGCTATCAGAGGATTCAAAGACCACTCAGTGCCAGCTATCTGAGTAGCTCTGCTCAGTTGGTCTGCTAGCACATTCCGCCTGCCCAGAATGAAGTGAGCTGATAGAGTCACCGAGTTGTACTCTGCCCATCTGAGTATCTCTGCTGTAAGATGGCACGGCTGCTGCGAAAAGGTACCGCCCTGTTTGCTTAGATAAGCTACTACCGTGGTGTTGTCGCTCATCAGCACCACGGAGTGCCCCGCCAGGACCTGGTGGAACTCTTTGAGGGCCAGAAATTCTGCCCTCATCTCTAAGAGATTTATGTGCTGGTACCTTTCTGATTCGGACCATTGGCCGGAGATGTAATGGTGCAGCACGTGAGGCCCCCACCCTTCTTTTAATGCATCCGAAAAAAGCATCAATTCCGGGGGAGAGATGAGAAGATCGACCCCTTTGCTGAGGTTCAGCTCCGCCAGCCACCACCTGAGGTCCGACTGTTCCTCTAGCCCTATGCGGACTAGGTGATCCCGAGAATCGGAGTGCTGGTTCCACTGGGATTTTAGTCGCCACTCGAGGGATCTCATCCTGAGGCGACTGTTGGGGATCAGTCGGGTCAGGAAAGAGAGGTGACCGAGAAGGCGAGGCCAAGACTGCACCGGGAGCTCTTCCCGACTGAGGAAGACCTGTGCTATCTCCTTCAGTCTCTGAATCCTTTCGTTTGATGGAAACGCTTTGTGCCTTAGGGTGTCTAATCGCATGCCTAGGTATACCAGTTCTTGAGAGGGAAGCAGTTGAGACTTCTCGAGGTTTACCACGATCCCCATATCCTGGCAAAACCTTAGAACCTCGTCTCGGTGGCGGAGAAGGGCCGCCACCGAGTCTGCCAGAATCAGCCAGTCGTCCAAGTATCTTAGGAGACGGATGCCGACTCCGTGAGCCCAAGATGATACTAGGGCGAATACTCTCATGAATACATGGGGTGCTGTGGAAACACCGAAACACAGTACCCTGAACTGGTAATGCTTCCGATTGAACATGAATCCCAGATACTTCCTGGAAGACGGGTGAATTAGGATCTGGAAGTATGCGTCCTTCAGATCTAGAGTGCACATGAAGTCCTGGGGTCTTATCACTTGTCTGACTGTGTCGGCCGTCTCCATCCTGAAAGGTGTCTGTTCGACAAACCTGTTCAGGGCCGAGAGGTTGATGACTGGTCTCCAGCCTCCAGACGCCTTTTTCACAAGAAAGAGTCGACTGTAGAAGCCTGGGGAGCCGTCGAGGACCTCCTGGAGAGCATTCTTCTCCAACATGGACTGGACTTCTGCCCTGAGAGCAAACTCATGTGCGAATCCCTTCACACAGGAGTTCAATGGAATCGGCACTCGAGTCAGTGGAGGGAGAGAGAGCGTGAACGGGATATGATACCCTGAACGAATCACCTCGACCGTCCAGGGTTCGGCCCCGTGGTGAAGCCACCTCTGCCAGTGGCTTTGCAGGCATTCCCCCAGAGGTGGGCAAATGGGAGGATTGCCTGTCTTATTGGGACCGGCATCGGCCAGATCCCTTCTTACCCTTTCCTCCACGGAAGGACTTTTTGCTGTGAAAGGCCTGCTTTGCACCCTTTTTACCCTGCTGTTTTGGGTCTCTAGCCCTTTTCGGCTGCGGATTTTGCTGTGCTTTCCGCTGTGGCTGTGATGGGTAAGGTCTAGCTGTTAAGACCTTTTGGATGAGGGAGTCCTGACTGGACTTCCTTCACCTCTCTGCCACCCGCTCGACATCCTCGGGATGGAACAAAGAATTGCCCTCGAAAGGAGCATTTCTCAGACTCGCTACTTCGGCCTGAGGGAGAGGGAGATGTCTATAGGGCTTGCCTATGACGGCATCTCTCCTCTTCAGGATAGTGTTGGCCCAAAGGTTCACTACCTGATGGGAGAGGAACTCGATGGCCCTAGTGCCAGACAACAGGAAAGTCTCCAAAGACTTCCTGGAGGACTCCCAAGACAGGTCTTTAGACCCCATCAGTTGTCCTAAGGATCCTAACCAGAAATCCAGCTACGAAGTAGCCTGCATGGCGTACTTTGCCACCTTTTCCTGGTTTAGGATTTCAGAGGCCGAAAAGGATACATGAAGTCCCATGAGTTTCTCGAAGGGGGTGGCCATCGAGAGTGCCTCTATAGAGTGGTCGAGAGACAGCGTTGGAGGAGATTCCCCGAGGATCTCGTAGTACCTCCTCTGAAACACATACGGAGGTGGTAAAAGAGCTTGGAGGACGAGTTGGAGTGGAGAGAAGAGGTGGACCCATTTGCCTGGGACACAGCCTTCTGTTTGGTGCTCTTCAACCCCTTTGACCAGGACAAAGCTGCACTGGTCCTATGAGGTTTCTGAGTGCCATAGAACTGGTCAAGGACCGTCTCTTTTCCATCTAGAGGGGCTGCCGATGGATCTGGAATTCCATTGATGGAACGAATGCAGGCTAGGACCTACCAGAAGGCGTGTTCTGGTAGATCGCTCTGCCCTTCCATGTCCAAGCTCTCGTCCATAGGAGCCCGGCGTGGGTCGAAGTCGTCAACTGTATAGACTAGGGATAGGGAGACTACCGGGGAGGTGCTTGCTTCCGGCTACCTGGGAGGCAATGAGGCAGGAAGCCTTGCCGAGGATTTGGGGATGGTGAACAAATCCCTCGGTTCCCTCCTACGAGGCCGGAGGTCCTCTGTCCCCAAGGGCTTAGAGGACTCCGTCGGCTTACGGGTGGAATGTAAGTCCATTGCCATACGGGATGAATCCCGTCCGGTCGCAGGTCGTGCCTCCTTAGATGCTATCTCAACCGGTAAAGAAGGGAAGGAGTCTCCATAGTAAGTAACCCTATCCTCCTTGGGGGGCGAAGGACGAATCCTTTTCCTTTCCCCCTTAGGCCTGGCCTGTGGCATCTTGAACTGCAGGGGGCTACCCTGAGGTTCATGCTTAATCTCCTCCAGAGGTCTTTTGCGAGGGGATGATCGTCTCCCCTTGCCTGAGGGACCCGCCTGTGCGAGAACTTCCGACCTCCTACTAGGATCAGAGGGAGGAGAGGACCCTGGGAAGGCGACAAGGGAATCCTAGGTGTATCAACTAAGGACTGGGAGTGGGGAACGACTCCCTTCATGCCTTGGCGCATTACATTGAATAAGGTGCTAAGCCACGGGGGGTTACGGGCTCCTGAGGAACTAGGGGGAAGGTCCTTAGGAAAGGACTGCTCCCTGGGTTTAGGAACCTGGGCAGGTTTCCTAACCCTCTAGCTAGTCTGATGGAGGCTTCCCTACAGGCAAGATAGGCAAAGGCTTACCCTTAGGAATAGGGTCTGGGCTCGGTCGCTTGTCTCTATTGAGGCCCAAGGGGCTCGAGAGACTGATTGCGAGTGCTAAGATGGTCGTGCGCTCTTGCGCCGAACTGTTGGTAGGCGGAAGGGAGCTGGTGCGCGCTTTTCCCAATTGCGCGCACCTTTTTCGCTCTCCTGGAGCGCATGAGGTTGTTCGCGCACCTGGCGCGCATAAGGTTGCTCGTGCGCATGGTGCACAGTGTGTTGTTTGCACGCATGGCGCGCAACAGGATGTTCGCGCACATTGCGGGCAATAGGATGTTCGTGCATATGGCGCGCCATAGGACGAACCCGCGCACCATGATCGCCACTTTGTTTGCGCACGCCAAGACGGTCATGCGCGCCAAGACGGTCATGCGCGCCAAGTCGGTCATGCACGCTGATTCGGTCGTGCGCGCCAATTTGGCCGTGCGGGCCAACTTGGTCATGCGCGCCAATTTGGCCGTGCGCCAACTTGGTCATGCGCGCCAATTTTGCTGTGCGCCAACTTGGTTGTGCGCGCGAGAGCTCTCAGGTTGTTGAGAGAACTCACTGCTACGCTCACCCGAAGGCTCACGATACCTTGTGTTGTGTGAGCGTGAACAATCAACACAACGAGAGTTTAAAAACTCTCTGTCATAAAAAGAATGACACTGGTCACGAGAACCCGAAAGTTCAGCGTGAACTGTGTTGCGCGAACCCGAAGGAACAACGCAACAAGAAACCGGAGTTTCTCTGTCACGAAACACCGAAGTGTTAGCGCGACTAGAGATACGAGAGCCTAAGGGTTCAGTGTAACTCAGGTTACGGGACCCCAAAGGGTTAGCGTAACGAGGAATCAAGGTTCCTCTGTCACGAGATCCCGAAGGATCAGGGTGACTGACAGTACGAGAACCCGGAGGTTCAACGTTACCGTCGTTACGAGAACCCAAGGGTTCAGCGTAACAGAAACCCAAAGGTTTCATGTCGCGAGAGCCCGAAGGTTCAGTGCGACGGAGACCCGAAGGACTCCTGCTGTCATGAAAACCCGCAGGATCAACATGACGAGAGCCCGAAGGCTCACGATCACGCCAGCCCAAAGGGTGATCATCACGAGACCCCGAAGGGTCAACATGAGGAAAACCAGCAGTTCAAAAAGACGTCTCCTCACAGCCCGAGGAGGAGAATGCCCGGGGTGGAGAGGGGTTACCCACCCCTCCACGAACCTCCGGAGAGGAACGTACAACAGACTCCGCCCGAGGGGGAGACTTATTAAGATCAACAGATAAATCCTCCTCAGGGGAGGAAAGTTCGCCCGAAGGAGAACTACGCTTATAACAAGGTTCTCTTTCCGCCCCTGGAGGAGAACCTACAGCGTAAGGAGATCGCCGATGCACAGAGGCAACCTTCTCTCGCGAATGAGAGATATGTTCCCCTGAAGGGGAAGCTAGCCTTGGAGAGAGCCCTGCCACCGCCCCTGGTGGGTTAGCTAACCACTTGGCGTCGGAACCAGACCCAAGGTCTGGAAAAGAACAGGCGCTCCCTGGGGGAAGAGAAGGAGCTGACTCACTAGGGGAGCCGCCATCCTCGTCTATCCCACAAGACTGACCTGGAGTCACAAGCCCTGCACTACTGCTCGACCTTACCCCGGAAGAGCCAAGTCGAGGATTACCTTTGGGCAGAGATTTGGGCGTAGAGGAAGCAGAAGCCCGCGATTTCTTCGATTTCGAGGAAGACCCCGAAAGAAAAAATTCGCATTTAGACTTCTTCTTTTTACGCGCAAACCTCTCCCACTGGGAGGCAGGCCACTCCCTACACTCGGAACAGGTGTTTTCCCGCGAACACCGAGTTCCCCGGCAAGCCGAGCATAAAGGATGTGGGTCTGTCTCCAAGGACGACATGAAAGTGCCGCAGCGGCAGCCCTCAATCCCTGGGCATGTCCGCATAGCAGGACAATAACCATACACCCCCTGACACACACAAAAGAAAAAGAAAAAGAAAAAGTAATAAAATCAAGGCAGTTTGTTTAACGGGAGAGAGAGACGGCACGTCTACACTCTACCAAGCCAAAAGTAAAAGTGGTTACTCAACCGACAGGTGTGAGTGAGCGGGGTAGCTAGTCTACCCCAACCCCCTCCCGCTAACTAGCGGATGGGGTAATTATCCCTCACTAAAATTGTCTTGGCTGGTTTTCAGTGCTGCCGAAAGTAATACCCTAATAAATAGCGAAGGTTTGTATCTGTGTCGGAACAAATGACAAATTTGGAAGCAACTTGTATTTTTCCTAGCAGTACAAACCTGGAGCTCTTTACTGAGGAGTATTATTTCGGCGAAAGCTGAAACCAGCCAATAAACTTTTCGTCAGGGTGTAACTCCCCACCGCTAGTTAGCGGAGGGGGGAGCAGGGTAGGTTAGCCCTCCCGCTCACACCAGCACTAGCGACTAACTGTCACTTTTGTAACTGCGGCAGGACTTTCATGGGGTTGGTGCTGGCGGGTCAGTAAGTGCAAAGAGCTCCAGGTTTGTATTGCTAGAAGATAAAAATTACCTCCAAATTTTTCATTTGTTCCTGTGCAAAATACAAACTTTCCACTCTTTACTGAGGAGACTCACCTTTAGGTGGGTAGAAGTCCAAACCAACTGGCTGGCAACTGTCCCGGGATGGTCTCTGTATAGTGATACCTCGAGACATCCTGCACCACGTTAACCTCGCAGGATAACAGCCTGAACAATCATTGCTGGAGAATAAGGAATTAACCCTGGATAGGTACGGTCCTCGGACACCCCTTTAAGGGTATACTCGGACGCGAACGACCCCGACGCCAAAAAAAATTCTTGAAAAATCAGTTTTTGCAGTAACCTCCTTTTTTCTTTTGCCAAAAAAAACTTCAATGAATGCTTAAAACAACTGTAAAGATAAATACTACTCATCTGCAGAAAAACTATTTATTATAAATATTTTAAAAAATTAAGTAGAAAAAAAAAAAGACCTGACATAAAAATTCATAAAAAAAAAGTTTATACATATATACACAAATCCTTTTAGGAATTGATTCTTGAATGTTTAGGACACATCTTGATGTATTTTGGATGAAGTCAGACCCATGGAGGTGAAGATCTGAAATGAGAAAAAAAGGGTAACTTTTTTTGGCCAAAAAAAATTGTCCAAATTTCATGAATTTTTTTGGGTACCCAAATGAAATAGGAAGTGGCTAATTTTTTTAGGGAATAAACATATGTTATCCTAAAATAGAAATATGTAAAAAAATCTTCATTATTTTGTAAATTACATTTATATCAGGGGCCATATCTAAAGGTAATTTTTTGAGTACTTGGAAATTTCGTAAAAAAAATACATATATTTAATATATAATATGATATTTATGCAGGTAAAAATATACCAAAATATCACAAATTCTATAGGGAACAAGAATATATATAGATAGGGCAGCTTACGCTTCGGATATGTCCACAAAATGGCCGCCAACCACACTGACTCAGACTCCCTAATCTGCCACTTGAAATGTAGGAAGGGTATGTCAATTTCAAGGTGTTATTTACTAATCTAATTATTATTGGATATGCATAAAAATTGTATGGTGGGTTGCTGGATAATTGTCGATTATTTTACGTTTATAAAATTAAAATTCTGACCCAAAAAATTTTTTTTGAAGGGAAATAAAATCGAAAAAAAAAATGTAAAACAATATTTTAGCTAAAAAAATTTGATGATATTCAATCAAAAAAAAAGTAAACAAAATTTTCCGACAAATAAACATCTAGAGGAATCATTACTCTGTGATAGTTCCTTAGTACGTAGTAATTTTGAAAGAATTGAGAAAAAACGAAAAAATGGCAATCACCGGAAAATCGAACACATACCTATATATACGCCATATCTGGCTAAAAAAAAGATAGGCATGGGTAGCCAGATCATCTAAAAACACTTTCCAACACTATAAAAATATAAGTTTTGCGACACTACTTGCCAATTCCTTACGGTAACATGACTAAGCAAAAAAATGCAAAACAAATAAAAAGGGGCACTCGTGGAAAAATGGCCATTCTAATATACGGCATTTCAGAAAAAAAAAAAATTTCAGCCACGTGCTAGGCAAACCATCAAGGCATATTTTCCGACAAATAAACATATAAATGAAATATTACTCTGTGATAGTTCCTTAGTACGTAGTAATTTTGAAAGAAATGGGAAAAAACGAAAAAATAGCAATCACAGGAAAATCGAACACATACTTATATATATGCCATATCTGGCTAAAAAAAAAATAGGCATGGGTAGCCAGATCATCTAGAAACACTTTCCAACACTATAAAAATATAAGTTTTGCGACACTACTTGCCAATTCCTTACGGTAACATGACTAAGCAAAAAAATGCAAAACAAATAATAAGGGGCACTCGCGGAAAAATGCCCAACATTCTAATATACGGGATCTCAGATAAAAAAAAAGACATGCACGTGTTAGCCCAACCATCAAGGCACACTTTCTAACACATAAACATGAAAAAAAAATGAATAATATACGGCAATTCCTTACTACGTAGTAATTTTTACAAATATTGAAAAAAAACAGAAATTGGTAACCGCAGTTAAATACCCAATATACCAATAACTACGTCGTATCTGACAAAAACAAAGTCATGCATGGGTAGCCAGATCATCTAGACACACTTTCCAACACTAAACAAGCAAAAGTTTTACGACACTATTTGGCAATATCTTACGGAAAAATGACTTGGCAAAAAAATGAAAAAAAATGAAAAAGGGGCACTCGCGGTAAAATGGTCCTCGTGGTGATGAACGACATTTTAACTAAAAAAAAAAACATGCACATGGTAGCCAAACAATCCACCAAGACTTTCCACAACTGATAACCTATACAAGTTGCACCATTCTACGACAATTTCATAATACGTAATAACTTTGATAATTATGCAAACTACCTCAGAAGGGTAAACTCGGACGCGAACGACCCCGATGCGTCTCAGAAATCGGGGAAGGAGTACAGCTACAGCAATGCACATCTGGACACTACTAGAGCGTGTAGGGGAGACACCTCCTGCAGGTCGATCACCCACAAATTCAGTCACAGGGGTGAGTCACGTGAGAAAAACCTGTTTTTTTTTGACGCTCGGGGTCGCAAACGACCCACCGTACCTATCCAGGGTTAATCTGTTAGAACATACATCGTAGCATTCAGGCCATGCCCTCTATTCACTTATGTATATTTCTTTCCACCCCCACCTGACAGTAGGATGAGAACATAACACATATATACATGTATATGAGGTTGTCCAAAGAGCGTGAAACTCACCCACAGAAGAACGAGGTTAGCTGTGCAGGGTTCCCCGAATGCTGCACCCCAAGAGAGGGGAAGATAAATTAGGAAGTGGCCAATCACTGTCACATTCATCCAAAACTTACTTCATCGGTAACCTCCACCCTCGAACCTCTGATACTTGTTCCACAAGGAAGCTGAGGTGTTTAGATCATGTTATGAGCAACCACCACAGGACCTATTGAGAATGTGTCTAGGCTCCTGTGGGTTATGTCTTACAGGTAGCGGGAGGTGAACATTGTTTGATGTTTCCACTTGCCTGCTTGCAGCACCTGCTGAACATAAATTAGGAATCAATTTGTATTATTCCTACTATATGAACCTGTAGTCCTCTTTAGTAGGGTATCAATTTTGGCAAAGCTGAAAACTAACCGATAGCTTTTTCAACTACTGAGCTCCCTCCTTTCGCTAGTTAGCAGTGGGGGGCGGTGACCAGTCGCCCGTTCACCGCATACCAGAGACCAACCGTCACTTTGAAATTCGGCAGGACTTCTAGGGGCCAGGTGTTGGCGGGCACAGTATGTGTAAAGAGGACTACAAGTTTGTATGTTAGGAAAAATACAAATTGATTCCTAATTTGTTATTTGTTCCGACACAGAATACAAACCATCACGTCCTCTGTAGTAGGGACTCACGTTCAGGAGGGTGGTAGTCCAGGTTCAACTGGGGGGGGGGGGAGGGGGGGGCGATCCATTGATTCTATGACTCTCTCGACGACTTGACGGATCCATGAAGAGGTTGAATTCCTCGTGACGGTCGCTTCGTCCTCCCCATGCTAATGAAGTCTCTCCTGAGACGATTATGGCATCCTCTCGTTTGTTTCGAGTATAGCCTCAGAGCCCTTACAGGGCAAAGTAACAGCTGATCAGGATCATCGGTTACAGAATGGAGACTCTCAATCCAAAAGGGCCCAAATCTAGGATTTGATACAAACAGATTTTGAGTCTAGGCTACAAACTCTGGTACGAAACCGAGTGTAACCTGCTGCCATCCCCTTGAATGGGCGATGTCGTAGGAGAGACCGTGTAGCTCGAAGAGTATCTTCACGAGGCCAGTGCTACTAGGAAAGCCGTCTTCAGTGTCTGGTCTTTGTCAGACGCTGACGAAGAGGTTCGTAAGGTGCTCCTTTCAAGGAACGTAGAACCCTTATTATGTTCCATGGGGGTGGTCTGACTTCCGACTGAGAGCAAGTCCGCTCGAAGTTTCGTCCGAGAAGAGACAATTTTCTCGAGGTGGTAATGTCAACGCCAATCAGTATGAAGACGAGGCTTAAGGCCGAGCGAAAGCCTTTCACCGTCAACACAAAGGTGCTTTTCCTAACTGAGGTACAACAAGAACTCAGCTATTGTTAGAACAGAGGCACTGAGCGGATGAACGCCCTACCCTGTCAACGACACCAACCACAGAAGATTGTCCACTTGGATTGATAAGAGGGCCGAGGTGGACTCTCTGAAGTATCCAGGCATGTGCCTCGCAAGCGGCTCCGAAAAGCCTTTCCTTGCGATGAATGAATGAATGAATAGTTTGAAGTTCTCTTGCATCCTGACATTGAAGGTCATTGACACTGATATCATTTATTACAAATAGAGACTAAAAGAATATTCAATTGAAACCAGAAAAGTAAATATGTTATAAAAGTTAAATAGCATTAAGAAGACCTGCTTCTGATATAAATTTAAAAATGCCACTAACATTGTATGACACATCATGTTCAAGGATCTTGGCAAAGATGAACCTGCCATCCTCACCCTGAGCCTCAAACAGATATCTATTTCTTTTTGTGTTGTAAGTTGGGCATTCAGTCAACAAATGCCTCACTGTCAAGGTTATCAAACGGTCGTCGCAATATGGTTGGTGTTGGCCACCCAGCAGAAACTCATGTGTCATCCAATTGTGACCAATGCGGAGACGACAAAGAGCAGTCTCCCATTTCCGGGGCAACAAATGATACCTCCAAGGGGATATAACAATGGCAATTTCTCTTATCTTATTACCAGTTAAACTATCCCAATGATATTGCCAATTGTCATAGAATTCTTAATTGCTGGTAAAAAAAAACCATTACAGAAAATGGGATACATTCTTGGTAGCAACTAGGCTGCAGCACTCTTTGCTGCAGGCCAATAATTAAAAGCCACACTAAAATCCTTAAAACTAAAGGGTAACTAAAATTAAAACCTTTTAAAGCTTGAAGGACACTTCTTGAATCACTATAAATGGTAAAGTTGTCCTCCTCTTTTAACGATATTCTCTCAAGAGCGGTAAGTATGCCATATAATTCAGCAGTAAATATGGAACATATTGGAGGAAGTGCACCTCTACGGTTAAAAGAACAACTATATACTCCAGATCCAATGCCAGCATTAGATTTGGAGCCATCGGTATAATAAAAGTTGATTCACTATGTTCTTCAATATGTTCCATAAAAGGAGACCTAGCTTCTAATTCAGTCATTTTTTTTTAACACCAATAAAATATTTACAAAAAAATATCTCTGGTAATTTCCGCGGAGGGGTTTATGATATCTTAAATGGAAGCACCTTACCTCTAATTATATCAATACTGCTTAATAATTGTTTTACCCAAAAGCCAAAAGGCTGGGGAGATTTTGGGTGCAACTCAAAGTATGTTGAGTGC
Organism: Palaemon carinicauda; assembly: GCF_036898095.1. NCBI lineage: Eukaryota > Metazoa > Arthropoda > Malacostraca > Decapoda > Palaemonidae > Palaemon > Palaemon carinicauda. The sequence goes on from NC_090756.1 coordinate 73,016,244, forward strand.
CTTACAAGGCTTGCAGTCTGAAAGGCTAAAGAGCTAGTTCGGTCTTTGTAACTAAACCAATACCGAATAATGGAAGACATTCGGTAATGGTATAAAGGTAACTCTCCAGCATCAACAAGGAGACTTAGGATAGGTGAAGTTCTAAACGCTCCTGTGGTCAATCTAATACCAGCATGATATATTGAATCTAATATCTTTAATCGGCTTGGGGTGGCTAAGGAGTATATTTCACACCCATAACTAATTTTGGATACAATTAGGGCCTTGTATGATTTTAAAATAGCTTTGCGGTCTGCCCCCATGATGTATGGGACAATTTTATTAAAAGATTCAGAGCCTCAGGACATTAAGCTTTCAATGCCCTGAAGTGAGGATCCCATGTAAGCCTAGAATCGAACTACAATCCTAAATATTTAGCTTCACCTACACATGGGATCCGTTGACCTCAAGTATATACTGTATCCTGATCTACATGTACTCCTTGGATACGACAGAAATGGATAACAACAGTTTTGCTTGTTAAAAACTTGAACCCATTCATATCAGCCCACTGAATAATTTTGTCAATTGCGAGTTGTAGTTTTCTCTCAACCATTGCCATTCTCCATGCAGTGTCAAATGCCTTTTCAAGGTAAAAAAAAAAGACCCACATGGTGCTGTTTGGAAGCAAAGGCTTCACAAATAAGACGACTCGAGTTGTATCAACACATTAGTTGAGTGCATTTTTCTTAATATACAGTGAATAGGGGAAAAATACCTTCCTTTTCTAGGTACATCAGTCTTGCATTGACCATTTTCTTCATGATCTTACATAAGCAAGATGTCAATGCAATTGGTTGATAGTTTGCTGCTTAAAACTTATCCTTACCTGGTTTTGAAAAGGCTAAAATAATGGCTAGTTCCCAAACACTTGGATAACTATGATCCTGCCATATTCTATTAATAACTTTGTATTAACTGATGCATGTTTGATCATTGCATATGGAATTCCATCAGGTCCAGGGGCTGTATCATTACAAGTGGAAAGGGCAGAATCAAATTTTCTTTCAGTAAAAGGAGAATTGTATGACTCCTCCCTTCCTGTTGTGAAATTTAAAACTTTCTTTTCTTCAATGTTCCTATTCTGGTGACCCGAGGCTTCTCCACACTTGCATGATACATTTGAGAAATGATCAGCCAGGGCATTGCTAACCTTAGTTGCTCCAGTCACATAATGACCATTTACTTTCAACACTGGTGGTGGGTTGGGGGTGAATTTGCCAGCTATCTTTTTTACTTTCCTTAACATAGTGGTGTTCTACTATTGATAAAGGGAAAAAAAAGACACCCATGACTGGTGCCTACCTTATTTCATGGCACGACAGAACTGCGCTCTACATTTCGTGTAAATGATTAAATTCTCATCAGTAAAGCGCCTGCGCAATCTAGTTTGATATTTCCTGGTGGCTCTGTGCAGGGCAGTTAATTCTTAAGACCACCAAGGGACTGGTCGTCGTTTGAATAATTCTGTGGTTTTGGGAATTGAATTGACTCCTGCTGTATGGAGAGTTCCATTCATTAAGTTTATGGCATCATCAATATTTTCAAACTGTTCTGCACTCCCCTCGATTTTACTTAACACACGAAATTTAACCCAGTCTGCCTTGCCAAGATTCGTTCGTGGAGATCTTTGTAAAGGTGGACCCTTGTTGGAGTCTATAATGGTTGGTGCATGATCACTAGTATGCCAATCATCTAATGTCTTCCGATCGAAATCGAGAAGGCAGTTAGAGCTTGCAATTGAAAGGACAATGCATGACAAGGTACTGTACCTGTCTGAACATGGAAGTATGTGGGCTCTCCAGCATTAAGGAGTTCAACATCCTCATTATCCACAATTGATGATATAATAAAAACCCTTGGTGTTTGCTAAAATATCACCCCACAAAGGATGTCTACCATTCAAATCTCCAAACAAAAGAAAAGGCTGAGGGAGCTGTTGAATCACCTCTATTCAATTATCATACAATATGTTATCATTTGGAGGCAAGTACAGAGAGCATATTGTATATTTTCTCCCTATATCAATCTTTACAACCACTGCCTGCAGAGGTGTAGGAATAGATAAAAAATTTGGGGAACATCTCAACGAACGTACATGAGACTTCCACCATGGCTCCCTGCTTGCTGATTATATGGTGCTCTATAGCTAGCATACTCTGGAGGACAAGCATTAGCATCAAGCATACTTTCCTGTAAACATACAATTATGGGGGAAAGTTTATCAATTAGCAGCTTAAGGTCTTCATATTTTGCCATTAAACCCAGACAATTCCATTGTAAAATGGAAGAGAAAACTATGGATTTTTTCTGGAAGATATCTTGTATGAGGTCTTCCCATTTGCAGTCTTTAATCTAACATTATTACCTGTAGGTTTCTTCAGATTTGGTTTGGATATGTTGGGTTTTATGTTTGTCTATTTCTTTGTGTCCTTTTGATCTATTTGTTGATGTGGATAGTGGACCTCAATTTGCATTTCTGATTTATTCAATTTATCTACCAGTTCATTAAAAACATCAACAGACAAAACATGACAAATTCGAAGATAATTTGTATTTTTCCTAACCATACAAACCTTAGCTATTTACATTGGGTTTACCTTTTAGCGTAGCTGAAATGGCGAGCCATTAGAATTTAACAAGGGTGTATTACCCCCGATAGAGGGGGGGGTAGGGGAGTGGTAGCTAGCTACCCTCCCACCCCCCACCCCCACACACACACACACCGGTGAAGCTCACTTTCACTTAGAGGTAGGACTTGTCTTGGGGGACAGGGCTGGCGGGCAAATATGTGTAAATAGCTAAGGTTTGTATGGTTAGGAAAAATACAAATTATCTTCGAATTTGTCATTTGTTCCGTAACCAAAATACAAACCACGCTATTTACATTGGGTGACTTACCCCTTAGGTAGGGTGGAAAGTCCCCAGCCATACTGGCTTTGGCTTTATCCGGGGACTCAGAATCCGAGTGAGTCACACTCGAGAAAAGGAGTCCCTGCTCCTCACAAGTTCCTTGCTCTGCAAGGAACTGTGTGGCCTACATAAGCTTGTGTGTGAAGGAAGAAGTGTGACCCGTCCTAGGCAGTTGACCTGGAGTTCCGGAAGGAACTCTGGGTTAGGACGTTCCCAATACCACCTCGTTAGGGTATGGGGGACGCGACAGTATTGACTCAATACTCGGAACACAAGGAAGCATGGTTTACCTGCAGAGGTTCGAGGTCAGCTATGCAGAGACCAGAATGCTGCTTCCCTGTAGAGGGGATGATGAAGAAAGAAGTAGGGGCCAGACATACTTCTTTCGTTCATGCAGACTAAAACCTGATAACAATGCCCTCAACCTTCTGCTACCTGTCCAAAAAGCAGCCTGAGGTTAGACCAGCTGTTGTGTAGCCACCACAGAGCGATAGAAAACGTATCGAAACTCCTGTGGGTCACGCCCTGCAGGAAGCGGGCTGCGAAGGTCATTAGACGCTTCCAGACTCCAGCTTGTAGCACCTGCGTCACAGAGTAGTATTACTAACCTTAGTTGCTCCAGTCACATAATGACCATTTACTTTCAACACTGGTGGTGGGTTGGGGGTGAATTTGCCAGCTACCTTTTTTACTTTCCTTAACATAGTGGTGTTCTACTATTGATAAAGGGAAAAAAAAAGACACCCATGACTGGTGCCTACCTTATTTCATGGCACGACAGAACTGCGCTCTACATTTCGTGTAAATGATTAAATTCTCATCAGTAAAGCGCCTGCGCAATCTAGTTTGATATTTCCTGGTGGCTCTGTGCAGGGCAGTTAATTCTTAAGACCACCACGGGACTGGTCGTCGTTTGAATAATTCTGTGGTTTTGGGAATTGAATTGACTCCTGCTGTATGGAGAGTTCCATTCATTAAGTTTATGGCATCATCAATATTTTCAAACTGTTCTGCACTCCCCTCGATTTTACTTAACACACGAAATTTAACCCAGTCTGCCTTGCCAAGATTCGTTCGTGGAGATCTTTGTAAAGGTGGACCCTTGTTGGAGTCTATAATGGTTGGTGCATGATCACTAGTATGCCAATCATCTAATGTCTTCCGATCGAAATCGAGAAGGCAGTTAGAGCTTGCAATTGAAAGGACAATGCATGACAAGGTACTGTACCTGTCTGAACATGGAAGTATGTGGGCTCTCCAGCATTAAGGAGTTCAACATCCTCATTATCCACAATTGATGATATAATAAAAACCTTTGGTGTTTGCAAAAATATCCCCCCACAAAGGATGTCTACCATTCAAATCTCCAAACAAAAGAAAAGGCTGAGGGAGCTTTTGAATCACCTCTATTCAATTATCATACGATATGTTATCATTTGGAGGCAAGTACAGAGAGCATATTGTATATTTTCTCCCTATATCAATCTGTACAACCACTGCCTGCAGAGGTGTAGGAATAGATAAAAATATTTGGGGAACATCTCAACGAACGTACATGAGACTTCCACCATGGCTCCCTGCTTGCTGATTATATGGTGCTCTATAGCTAACATACTCTGGAGGACAAGCATTAGCATCAAGCATACTTTCCTGTAAACATACAATTATGGGGGAAAGTTTATCAATTAGCAGCTTAAGGTCTTCATATTTTGCCATTAAACCCAGACAATTCCATTGTAAAATGGAAGAGAAAACTATGGATTTTTTCTGGAAGATATCTTGTATGAGGTCTTCCCATTTGCAGTCTTTAATCTAACATCATTACCTGTAGGTTTCTTCAGATTTGGTTTGGATATGTTGGGTTTTATGTTTGTCTATTTCTTTGTGTCCTTTTGATCTATTTGTTGATGTGGATAGTGGACCTCAATTTGCATTTCTGATTTATTCAATTTATCTTCCACTTCATTAAAAACATCAACAGACAAAACATGACAAATTCGAAGATAATTTATATTTTTCCTAGCCATACAAACCTTAGCTATTTACATTGGGTTTACCTTTTAGCGTAGCTGAAATGGCGAGCCATTAGAATTTAACGAGGGTGTATTACCCCCGCGCTAGTTAGAGGGGGGGTAGGGGAGTGGTAGCTAGCTACCGCCCCCCCCACCACACCGGTGAAGCTCACTTTCACTTAGAGGTAGGACTTGTCTTGGGGGACAGGGCTGGCGGGCAAATATGTGTAAATAGCTAAGGTTTGTATGGTTAGGAAAAATACAAATTATCTTCGGATTTGTCATTTGTTCCGTAACCATGTCATTTGTTCCGTAACCAAAATACAAACCACGCTATTTACATTGGGTGACTTACCCCTTAGGTAGGGTGGAAAGTCCCCAGCCATACTGGCTTTGGCTTTATCCGGGGACTCAGAATCCGAGTGAGTCACACTCGAGAAAAGGAGTCCCTGCTCCTCACAAGTTCCTTGCTCCGCAAGGAACTGTGTGGCCTACATAAGCTTGTGTGTGAAGGAAGAAGTGTGACCCGTCCTAGGCAGTTGACCTGGAGTTCCAGAAGGAAGTCTGGGTTAGGACGTTCCCAATACCACCTCGTCAGGGTATGGGGGACGCGACAGTATTGACTCAATACTCGGAACACAAGGAAGCATGGTTTACCTGCAGAGGTTCGAGGTCAGCTATGCAGAGACCAGAATGCTGCTTCCCTGTAGAGGGGATGATGAAGAAAGAAGTAAGGGCCAGACATACTTCTTTCGTTCATGCAGACTAAAACCTGATAACAATGCCCTCAACCTTCTGCTACCTGTCCAAAAAGCAGCCTGAGGTTAGACCAGCTGTTGTGTAGCCACCACAGAGCGATCGAAAACGTATCGAAACTCCTGTGGGTCATGCCCTGCAGGAAGCGAGCTGCGAAGGTCATTAGACGCTTCCAGACTCCAGCTTGTAGCACCTGCGTCACAGAGTAGTATTACTCGAAGGCGAGGGACGTTGCGATGTATCGGACATCGTGCTGTAAGGTGACGTGACGGGGGAGGGTCTGGAGTCAGGTCGAGATGAATGTCCTTGAGTCCGAGCTGAAGAGATATACTGGTGACCCTCCCCCGTGTCCTTGTGCTCCCAAACCGGCTGCAACTGAGGACAAACTGCAGCTGTTCCCAAAGCTAACCTCTTGATTCCTTTACTGGCAAGGAGGAGAAGGTTCTGGGACATCAGATACAGAATGGCGACTCGAAATCTTGAAGGAATTGGACCGAAGGGCCGGGACCCCAAGATTCTGAGTCAAGCCAGCAACTCAGGGGCGAACCTGAATGTTGCCTTCCCCCATTCCTTAGAAAGGGCAGAGTCGTGCGAGACCAAGAAGATTGCTTACACACTGGCCGCGGCCAGAGTGAGCAGGAGACCCAAGACGGAATACGATCAGAGGCCTGACGTAAAGGGTCTTGAGAAGATCTCTTAAGGGACTAAAAAGTCCGAGCCATGCTCCAAGTTGGAGGTCTCACTCCGACTAGGGCAGGGACGTTCGCAGCTTAGCATGAGCGAGGAAAGGTCCAGCAGGAAGGAAAAATTTATTCCTTTAAGCCTGAAGGTCAGGGAAAGGCTGAGCAACAGGCTTCATTGCCGAGACCGGAAAGGAGTTTCCTCCCGCCGAAAGGCAATAAGATCGTTATTGCTGGAGAAAAGGCCTCAAGGGAAGAGTTACATCTCCCACGACATCAACCACCGAAGACTCTCCACTTCGCCTGGAAGACCCCTGCGGATGACTATCGCAGATGACGCGACCTCCGTCCGGCGACTGTAGCGGGTTGTCTCTTCTTGAGGAGGAGGTGTAGTGTCTCCAGGCATAAAGCCGAAGCGACGCCCCGCCTCGTGAAAGATGTTGCAGTGTGGTTGTTTGAGTAGCCTGTGCCGTGGGAGAAGCTCTCCCGGGAGTTCCGTCAGGGGAAGCAGAGGGTCCGGAAACCGTTCTGCGCATAGTCCCAATGGAGCTCTCAGGGCTATTGAAAGGTTGACAGACAACCTGGTCTTGTTGAGACCCATTCTCAACAGACAACAAAGGAGGGAAGTCGCAGGCGTCGATGTTGTCCCACCATCACCGGAATGCATCTTGCCAGAGTCTCGGGGTCTGAGACTGGGGGGAAGAACAGCGGAAGCTTAAGGTTCCAAGCTGTCACAATCAGGTCCCCCAGACCAGGACTTGCTGGTTACTCAAGGCCAAAGACCACCAGGTACACTCTCTCTACGAGGCTCTGCTCGGATAGTCGGAGAGAACATTCCTCTGCCCGGAATGAGAGAGCCGATGGTGGTATTGAGAGTATCTCAAATCATCTCGGTATCTCTACTGCAAGATGCGAAGGTGTGAAAATGCGTCCCCTGCTGGTTGGAACACGCCAGAACCATGAAGTCGACGCGCACAGAGCGACTTGGCAGGAGCTGTAGGATCTGTAAAGGGGCCAGACTACGGCCCCTAAGCCTGCCTGAATGATGGAGAGGTATCCTTCAGGTCCTGACTATAGGCCTGGACCGGAACATGCCCCCCCCCCCCCCTTTTCTTTGACGAGTCCGAGAACAGCATAAAAAATGTGGGGAAAGGACGAGAATATCTACTCCCATCAAGAGGTTCCATAGGTCAACACCCATTGCAGGTCTAATCGTTCCGCTGGTCCCATAGGAGCCAGAAAGTCCGGTTAATCGTTGCTTTGAAACCACCGGAACTTGGACCGCCCCACATGGAACTTATCCTGAGGCGACCGTTTGGAACTATAGACGGGTCAATGAGGAAAAGAGAACTAGGAAACGTTCCAAGGTAGGGCTGAAAGCTCTGCTTGACTGAGAATAGGTACTGCGACTCTCCTCAGCCTTGCCACAGTCAACTGAAGGAAAGGCTCGGAGGAAGTGGCAACAGAATCTGGCGTCCCCAGGCGATCATCCATCCAAGTACCGACCAGAACCGAAGTTGCTCAACCTCGCTGGACGGACGAGAAGCAGGGTTTCCAACGTGGTAAGGCCGTTGACTCAATATCATGGCTAGATACTCCAGATGTTGAGGCAGAAGAGGAGAAGGCTCCTAGCAAAATACCATGAACCCCCACTCATGGTAAGCATCCGGAAGCTTGTCCCGGCGCTGAAGAAGGTCGAACCCGAGCCTACCGGAGTTGACCAGACCTCCAAAAGGCGAAGGAGGCGGAAGCCTGCACCTGAGCGGCCATGAGGAAAGCGGGGAGAGTTCTCTGGGGAAAAAACCTGCGATGCCACGGCGGGATCGCCACACTGAATCTTAAGCAGGAATACCTGTAGTCTAGGCTGAATTCCACGAGCTTCCTGGAAGATGGATGGAATGGAAACTGAAAGTACCTGTCGCCTCGTTACCAGTTTGATCGATTCTGCTGTTCCACGCTGGACGAAATTTGTTCGACAAACTTGATCAGGGCTGAGAGGTCGACTACAGAACTCCTGTCTCACATACTTCCTTACAAGAAAGGATCGACTGAAGAAGCCGGGGGTGAAGGCCGTCGACGATCCTATGGAGGACCTTCTCCTAAGGCATGGATCATTATGCCCAAACGGGCAAACTCTTGCCGACCCTATGACATAGAAGTTCAGAGACACTGAATTCACTGACAGAGACGGCAGGCGCGATATCCTTGGCTGATCACAGATATCGTGCAGGAATGGGCATCGGGAAGCTGTCATCCGGATGAGTAACCTTAGGCATCCTCCCAGCGTGAAATCTGCAAGGGGGGAGGGCCAATCCTAGAGTTCGTGAACTCTGCCGCTCCCTCTAAGACTATGTTGCTCAGACCTCCCTGAAGATTCTTCTTATTCTTGCATGTGCCATGCTCTGCGCTACGGGGTGAGGCCGTGTTCTGGAAATACGCTCCAGAAGACTCGCCAGGCTGGCCATGCTGCGAAACCCCGATGGGAATCGCGGTCGCAATCGCCCTGGCGCTCGCGCGATGGTGAATCAATGATTTGAGCGTGGGCGAATGTAGAAGCGACCATGCACGGGCACACAGAAACGCAAACGAAGGTGAGCGACGGAGCGCAGAAGGAGGGCGAGCGTGGTAGGAAGGGCAAGAGCTGGTGGTCGGCGAGCAATGGATACTGCAAGAATTAAGCCGCGCGAGGGACCACCGCCGGTCCGCGCGAGGGACCACCGCCGGTCCGCGCGAGGGACCACCGCCGGTCCGCGCGAGGGACCACCGCCGGTCCGCGCGAGGGACCACCGCCGGTCCGCGCGACGGACCACCGCCGGTCCGCGCGAGGGACCACCGCCGGTCCGCGCGAGGGACCACCGCCGGTCCGCGCGACGGACCACCGCCGGTCCGCGCGACGGACCACCGCCGGTCCGCGCGACGGACCACCGCCGGTCCGCGCGACGGACCACCGCCGGTCCGCGCGAGGGACCACCGCCGGTCCGCGCGAGGGACCACCGCCGGTCCGCGCGACGGACCACCGCCGGTCCGCGCGACGGACCACCGCCGGTCCGCGCGACGGACCACCGCCGGTCCGCGCGACGGACCACCGCCGGTCCGCGCGACGGACCACCGCCGGTCCGCGCGACGGACCACCGCCGGTCCGCGCGACGGAACACCGTCCGTCCGCGCGACGGAACACCGTCCGTCCGCGCGACGGAACACCGTCCGTCCGCGCGACGGAACACCGTCCGTCCGCGCGACGGAACACCGTCCGTCCGCGCGACGGAATACCGTTGGTTCGCGCGCGGGCAAACATTGGAGAGCATGTGCGCGGACGCACATGAGCGTAGGCGTGCAGGCACGTGGGCGTGCGGTCGCGCGGGCACGTGGGCGTGCGGTCGCGCGGGCACGTGGGCGCTCGGGTGAGCGCAGGCGGTCAGGAGACCGATGACGCGTAGGCGGGCGATGGTGCGTTGACGAGCGATAGCGCGTTCTGGCGAGCGATAGCCCGTAGGAGAGTGAAGGCGCGTTGGCAAGCGATGGCGCGTTGGCGAGCGGTGGTGCGTTAACAAACGCTAGCGCGCAGGTGAAGAATCATGCGGGCGCGTAGGCGATTGCCAACGCGAGAGAGACTAGTGATGGTTAGCGCGCATCGCGCTAACAGAAGGCGCGCAGGTGCATCAGGAAGGTGAGCGCTAAAGCAAGCTGTTAATCAGGCGATCATAGACGGTCAGAAAACCATTGGCGTCCATTGGTGCGTGGCAAAGAAGGGCGCGCAGGTGAGCGCTGGCGAGCAGGAGGAGGATCTACGGCAAGACTCAGCTACCGGAGATCGTGGTCCACAGCAGGCGAGCGCTAGATCGCTACTGATGGTGTTCAGGGGAACCGATACGCGTGGCAGATCGATGGCGATCGTTGACGCATCTAAGGTCGCTGGCGAGCTGGTGATCGCTGGCGAGCAGAAGGCAACGCGTGGAAGCCTGCGCGTAGAAGAAGAGTCCTTGACCCAGACCTGAACCGAAGTTCTAGATCGCGAGGGCAAACGTGGGCGCACAGGGCGCGTAACAAGAACCAACAGGAACAGCAGAGATGATCATCATGAGAGCACTGACGAACAGGAGAGTGCTGACGAACAGGAGAGCGCTGGCGAACAGGAGAGCGCTAGCGATCAGAAAAGCGCTGATGAGCAGGAGAGCGCCTGTGCGCTAACACTGAGCAGGAGCAGGAGCGCGCCTGTGCGCTAACACTGACCAGGAAAGAACACAGCAGAAGGGCGCGCAGGGGAACCCTGAGACGCAAGGGAAGAACCCCCGTGGGAGGCAACCCTTTGCCCCAAAGGGATCGTAGTCCGTCGGGAGACTGATGTCCGTCGGAATATCGTTGTCTGTCGGGAAGACCGTTGTCCGTTGGGAAGACCGTTGCCCGTCGGAAGACGAGGTCAGACTGCTGTCCATCTGCACCAGGGGCGGAAGATCAAGAAGAAGGAGTTGAAGGCTGCATACGGAGATTCAAAAGGGCGCCTCTTAGCACCCTTATAGGGAGATGGGAGGCCCTTACGACGAGGCGGACGGTGAGCCTTACGGCGAAGGAGGCCAACAGCAACAGCAGCAGCTGAATCCTCCGAAGAGGAGTCTCTATGAATGTACTCTCTCGCGAACGAAAGCGAAACACTTCGTAGAAGAGACTGGTCAGCCAGTGACCTAAAAGGAGCAATCCTCCGAAGAGGGGCTCCTGCAGTTGCCCAGCCCCTTGAGCGAAACTGCAGGTGTGACCGCTCAGCACCAAGAGCATAGTCGCACGAAAAAAAGGCAAGAGAAGAACCCCCAAAAAGGGGAAAAACTCAAGCCTGGACAGGAAAAACTTCCCTTGGAAGGAAAGTTACCCACACAAGGAGGCAAGCCTCCTGAGAGTTCTAAAATGAACTGGAGGGCTGTTAATCGTCACGGGAGTACTTCCAGTAGAAGGAGACACGCCCCTGACGAAAATCCAAAGGGGAGGCAGCAACAGCCGAATCCCAGGCCTCAACAAGACAGCTCACACTGTTGCGATATTACAGAAACTAGATCGGTAACTGTAAAAAAATAAAACAAAAATCATTAGTACACATTCATTCCCCCGGGAAGGCTCCAAAGAGGAATCCCGAATGAATGAATGAATGATTTAAAGTTTTCAGGCATCCTGACATCTATGGTCATTGACGCCGGTAACATTTAATTTATGTATACAAAAATAAAAAATAAAATAAAATAAAAATTAAATAGTATTCAATTAAAATCATAAAAATTGAATGTCATAAAAGTTAAATATTTTTCAGAAGACCTGCTTCTGAAATAAATCTAAAAATGCCACTTGCATGGTAGGACACATCATTTCCAAGAATCTTGGCAAGGATGAACCTGCCACCCTCACCTCGAGCCTCAAACAAATATCTATTCCGCAAGTTGTTATAATTGGGGCATTCGGTCAACAAATGCCTTACTGTTAGAGGTACTAAACAGTCGTCACAATACGGTTGGTGTTGGCCCTTCAGCAGAAACTCGTGTGTCAACCGAGTGTGACCAATACGGAGACGACAAAGAGACGTCTCCCATTTTCGGGGAATCATATTATACCTCCAAGGAGATATGTCATTTGCTATCTCTCGCATTTTATTGCCATCTTGACTATCCCATTGCTGTTGCCATTTATTGCAAACCAATTTCTTGATGTCAGGTAAGAAATCATTACAGGGAATGGGATACCTTCTTGGCAGCAACTCGGATGCAGCCTCCTTAGCCAGTGAATCTGCCTTCTCATTCCCAGACACACCTACATGTGCTGGAACCCAACAAAATTGAACTGTTATACCTCTCCGTCCAATAATGAAAAGCCATTCTAAAATCTTTAAAACTAGAGGGTTATTAGAATTAAAAACTTCCATAGCTTGAAGGACACTCCTTGCATCACTAAAAATTGTAAAATTACCCTCCTTCTCCAACGCTATTTTCTCAATAGCGGTTAATATGCCATACAGTTCGGCAGTAAATATGGAAGCGGTCAGAGGAAGTGCACCTCTACAATTAAAACCATTACTATGTACTCCAAATCCAACGCCAGCATCAAATTTGGAGCCATCAGTATAGATAAAAGTTGATCCTCTATGTTCTTTAACATGTTCATTAAAAAGAGACCTGGCTTCTAGGTCTGACATATTCTTCTTATCTCCAATAAAATATTTACAAAAAGATATCTCTGGTAACTTCCATGGAGGCGTTGATGATACCTCGAATGGAAGTACCTTATTTCTAATTATATCCAGACTATTTAATAATCGTTTCACCCGAAAGCCATAAGGTTGAGGAGATTTTGGGTGCAACTCAAAGTATGATGCGTGTCTTACAAGGCTTGCAGTCTGAAAGGCTAGAGGGAGTCTTTGCAATCTAAACCAATACCGAAGAATGGAAGACATTCGGTAAAGGTCTAGAGGTAACTCTCCAGCATCAACAAGGAGACTTGGGATAGGCGAGGTTTGAGGAATCCCGAGGGAAAGGAAAACAAGAATTACACAACAGGCACGTGCCCTCACAACCACTTACACTCACGGAAGGAGAGCTGTAACCAAAACAGAATTATAACAATTATAATTATGTAACTATGTAATTATGTAATTTAAAAATGAATGAACACTAAAGAAAGAACGAAAACCCCGAAAGGAATCGTTCTAAGCTGAAAAATTAACAAATACAACTAGATTCATAAACTAATTGAGACAAAACGTACGGCGTAGCACCCCCCCCCCCCCCCCCCACACGGGAAGGAAGCTACAAAGGCGTAGTAACGTAGTAAAAGGGTGAACGACCTCAAAAGAGAGAGAGAGAAAGACCGAAGTCAAACTCGATCGCAACCCATAAAATTACACCGTGGTGGCCTAAACTGCCGAGGGCTCCACGGAGATATCGTACACTACACACACAACTCTCAAAAGGAAATTTACTGATTTCTATACTCAAATATATATACAAACATGAAAATTTTTTTACATATATATTGAGTAAAAGAAAAGTAAGTGATTAAGTAAAGACAAAACAAACAATGGCTGCCAAGCGAGGACAAAGACAGAGACGTCTGTCCCAGTCCGAGCCAAACGTTAAAGTGAGCTTCACCGGTGTGTGGGGGGGGGGGGGTTAGCTAGCTACCACTCCCCTACCCCCCCCCCCCCGCTAACTAGCGCGGGGGTAATACACCCTCGTTAAATTCTAATGGCTCGCCATTTCAGCTACGCTAAAAGGTAAACCCAATGTAAATAGCGTGGTTTGTATTTCGGTTACGGAACAAATCAAATTTATTTGATGTCGTAACTTTGTTTCTAATGGAGGGGGGTGAGAGAGATGGAGGTCTCTCTCTTTTACGATTAACAGACGGTAAAATTGTAGGTTTTTGCACCTTTCCAACTACAGGTGCATCAGGTAAGCTGGTTTCAAGTGGAACCTCCATCAAAACCGGCAAGGACATGGCTTGAGAAAGGTTTATACTATTTTTGTGATGGGGGACAAAGGCTGTACAGAGATGGGCAATGCCTAGCATTTTACCAGATGGTATATTTTTTTTCTAAAGGTATTGGTAGGACTAGGTGGGTTTGATTTTAATGCCTTAGCATAGCTATTTGATTTATTTATTAGTCTCTTGGCATGTCCCACAATTATATGTTCTACATTGGATTTGTTAAGGGCAGCTTCTTCCCACTTATAGAGCTCGCAGCTCTTGTCTCTGGATTTATGATTTGAGTTGCAATTTAAACAACCCTCTCTCCAAGTGCATATTCTCCATAGCAAGATTTGGATTGATTGATTGATTGATTTTAAGTTCTCTGGCATCCTGACATCGAAGGTCATTGACGCCAATATCATTTATTATAAATAAAGATTAAAAGAATATTCAATTAAAACCAGAGAAGTAAATATGTCATAAAAGTTAAAATGCATCAAGAAGACCTGCTGCTGATATAAAATTAAAAATGCCAATGGCATTTTACGACACATCATATCCAAGGATCTTGGCAGGTATGAACCTGCCATCTTCACCACAAGCCTCAAACAGATATCTATTCCTTTCAGTGCTATAAGTGGGGCATTCAGTCAACAAATGCCTCACTGTCATGGGTATTAAACAGTCGTCGCAATATGGTTGGTGTTGGCCAGCCAGCAGACACTCGTGTGTCATCTGGGTGTGACCAATGCGGAGATGACAATGAGTAGTCTCCCATTTTCTGGGCATCCCATTATACCTCCAAGCGGATACACCAATGGTAATTTCTCTCATCTTATTTTTGCTTAAACTATCCTAATGCTGTTGCCAATTGTTATAAATAAAATTCTTAATTGCTGGTAAAAAATCCTTACAAAGAATGGGAGACCTTCTTGGTAGAAACTCGGCTGCAGCACTCTTTGCCAGTGAATCTGCCTCTTCATTTCCACACACACCTACATGTGCCGGAACCCAGCAAAATCGACCTGTTATACCTTTTAGGCTAATAATTAAAACCTACTCTAAATTCTTTAAAACTAAAGGGTTAGTAGAATTAAAACCTTCTAAAGCTTGAAGGACACTTCTTGAATCATCATAAATGGTAAAATAGCCCTCTTCTTTTAGCCCTATTTTCTCAATAGCGGTTATTATGCCATATAAGGGATTTTGAGCGAAGCGAAAAATCTCTTTTTGGGTGAGATAGCCATATCGTCCTGATGGAAGGTTCCTATAAGTAGCTTCCTAAGGGATATTTGACTACAGTGATATTCCCAGGGAATTTACCTTTAGGTCTCCAGAATTCTAACTCCTGGCGCGAATATCCTTAAAATTTCTGTTAAGGATATCGCATAAATCAGGGGACGTATATCTTGATATGACACATAGCAATCTTCACCCTGAATAGCGTTTTTGCCTCAAGGGGGATGAGTGACAAAAAATAGAAGGGGAGCCGTTATCAAGGCTACCCTTTCTCCCAAACTACTATTGAGTATCTAGATGGCGCCATATCCAAGATGGCGGTTATTCCTTGTAGCATTGAGCATGGTGCTACAGATATAGTAGTTTCGGGAGAGATCGTGCCAAGGCCTTTTCTATAGAAATGGAGGACAGGTCCATCAGGACGACATGGTTATCTCACTCAAAAATAGATTTTTCGCTTCACTCAAAATCTGTTATTTGGGCTCAAGCCATGTCGTCCTGATGGAAGCTTACCAGAGAATTACTAGAAAGTACTGAATCTGTGGATTTTCATAGGTGCATTAACCTTGGGACAATTTTTCTATGGTCTTCCGGACCATTGAGACAAATGACGTTACCGTTATCCATCATTACCACTAATCAAAGACAATGTTAGTGCTTCCTGCCCCCTACAGGGAAGAGTCATACTCGATGGTAGAAAAGGGGCCTCAAGATTAGCATATATTGTATGAACAAACATAAGTATCCACTAGATATACAAAGGGTCTCACGGTTTGTATATATTGCCGGAACAATTAATTGTCAACTATATCTATTGTTTGTAAGCATACAATAATATGAGGTTTACTTAAATAAATAAGTAAGAGAACTCTGGCATTTTTAATGTGCTAATTGCAGGGCAAAATAGGATGCAATTACACTCTAATAGACATTTATTTAGAATAAATGACCAAATGGAGTAATGAGTGTAACGAATGTAACATGTTAAGGGAATTATACGTACAACGTATACAGAAAATATTATCCTCCCTGAAAGAGAAGAAATGATGAGTGCCACTCTAAAATTGAAAATTTTGATAAATTTTCCCAATATAATTCCTGTAAATGTTGTATACTATCAACACTGTGTACTATGTACACACGGCACAAGTGTGCTATCTCGTTCGTAGGCTGGACTTGCTAGCAAAAAGTACCATGAGCATAAATACACAAAAAAATAATAATAACGGTTCTAAAGGCATAAGGCCAGGGACTTAACCAAGAACCTGAGTGACAGAGTACTAAACGGGCAGACAAAGATGAATTCCCAAACAAGTGAACAAACAATGGCCGCCATGAAAGGCCAGACGGGAATAATAAAACAGACTATACTGGATATAAAACAAAAGCCCGGTACAATAAAAAAAACTGTCAAAACAAACTATGGTACTTAACACTGGAATGTGTGAAGATGGAGCTTCGGACATGACAAAATAAATCCACGATTGACAAAAAAAGACCGAGAGCACCACAAACAAATTCAACACTTAAGATTCCAAAAGAAGGATGTTGTTCAGATGGCGCTCGCGTCGTGGCGTGGTGGTGTGGCGCTGGTGGTTGGCTAGGACCTTTGTATCAGCCCATCCCTTTGACGAAGGAATTAACTAAATGGAAGACAACCTGTGAATAGTGGTTTTCACGCGCCTTTGCTTTATACACGACACCCAAAAGGTGCTCGCCGGAGGGTAGTAACCTCAGCATTCCATGCTTTTATCTTTCTCTGGTATAATTGGAAGGTTTTATCAGAAAAGATATATAAGAAGGACTCTTTTCACCGGGCGCCACAGGTCTCTCCCCAGAAATAGATTTTTCCTTCGTCAAAATCCCTTAATTCCACACCTGAGATTTTGAACAGTCTTAGTGTCACCCTAGTGACACCCACTTAAAAGGTATTGCACTGGAAGTGTCAATACCTTTTCACCCTAATTGATGGTCCCAATCAATTAACTACCTGCCGCCACCACATAATGCTTCAGTTCGTGGACTTGCTTAGCATAGTGTTTGTAGAACACTCTGGATGATTTCCATCCAGTATATGAGCGAAGACGCTCGAAGTCCATGTACTGAAAAAAAGTTCAGTGATGAGGCAATTTTTCTCGAATCATGACCTACAGGTATACTGTCAGGATCTGCTCTGCGAATGAAGTAGGTGAGCTTCGCCCTCAGTTGTTTTAGGGATAAGTTTGATACTGAAGTTTCTCCTTTGAAGAGCTGTCCTCCCCTGAAGTCTGAAGTTCTACGAAGATAGACGTTTAGACACTCTACTGGACATAAAGAGACATCTTCCTTCAGAGGGCAGATTCTCCAGGGACCCCATCTTTTAGTGGATAGCTCGTTCTTGGCGAGAAAAGCTGGATCGGGAAAGAGATTCAGTTCTCCCAATTCTGTGAACTGAATGTGGCCCTCATTTCTTGATAGGGCTGCTATTTCACTAACTCTAGGCCTTGAGGCTATAGCGAACAGAAAAATAACCTTCTGGGTTAGACCCTTGAGAGAACAATCTTCATTGTTCACAAATGAAGCATAATGTAGGACCTTGTCCAAAGACCATGAAATGGGTTTCGGAGGAGCTGCAGGCCTAAGTCTAGCGCATGCCTTCGGGATCTTGTTAAAGATTTCTTTCGCCAGATCCACTTGAAAGGCGTATAGAAGACTTCTAGTCAGAGCTGACTTGCACGTTGTTATCGTGTTGGCAGCCAGACCTTGATTATGAAGGTGGATAAAGGACAGACAGAAGTCCATTGAAATTTCTTTCGGTCCTTTTGCTTTAACAAAAGCCACCCACTTTTTCCAAGACGATTCATATTGTCTTCTAGTTGACCTAGACTTGTATTCTTCTATGAAGTCTATACTGCCTTTAAAATACATATTGTAAAGAATAAATACTCAACTTTCTGGAAGGAGAAAGAAGCCGTAGAAAGCATAAAGATTCCTAGAAATCGATCGAAAATGTCAGATCAACAGGGAACATCACCATAGCGAAGCGCTACAAATAAAGGAATGACCACCAGAGGGAGTTGGCGCGGTTGTGATACGATAGTAGTAGGGGAACCAGGGTAACCACTATTGCGGCTAACCTTCTAATTCTGCCACGTATCCCCCGCAAAGCGTAAAGGCTATTCAGGGTGGATTGCCATGTGGCGTGTCAAGAATATGTCCCCTGATTATATACGATACCCTTGAGAGTAATCTTAAGGGTACTCGCGCCAGAAGTTAGAATTCTGTGAAACCTTTGGTTTGATTCTCTGGGAATATCACTGTAGTCATATATACCCTTGGGAAGCTACTAAAGGAACCTTCTACCAGGACGTCATGGCCATCTCACCCAAAAATAGATTTTTCACTTCGCTCAAAATCCCTTTTTTAGATCCCGAATCTTTTCTTAACCGCTAGGGCGAGAAAATCATGAAATGAAGGTTTTGGGGTCTCTGTGATGAAGAGAAGACAGTCGACTTCAGAACCCATTGAGATCGAGCTGGGTTCGGTACAAGGACCAGCCTCAGCCTCAGTTCCATCAGTAGAGGGAACCAGTTGCTCTTGGGTCACTTGGGAGCCACTAGAGCTGCCGTTCCTTGGAAAGATCTCAGCATGTTGAGGGCCTTCCACAGGAGATTGGATGGAAGGGACAGGGAATTCCAGGCCCATTCGTTCCAAACTAGGGACATGGCGTCCGATATCTCCTCTAGAGGGTCCTCGTATGGGGCTACATATCAAGTAGTTTCTTGATGACGCTCATCACGAAGAGGTCGATTTACAGTTCCGGGACTTGTTCCAAGATGGAGAAGAATGAGTCTGCGTTTGTGGACCATTCTGACTCTATCGGCTTGAGCCTGAGTAGAGCATCAGCTGTCACATTGCGGATCCTTTGTAAGTGAACTGCTGATAAGTGCCATCTCTCTACACGAAGGATGGCTAATATCACATGGATTATATGGGACGATCTTGAGCCTTGTCGGTTCAGACGTCTCACTATGACTTCGCTGTCCAAGATCAGCCTGATAAGGGCTGGTCTGTGAGGGGAGAGTTTTCCCAACATGAAAAGGACTGCCATGGCTTCCCAAATGTTGATTAGGAAGGCCCTGAACAGAAATGACCAAGTTCCTTTGATGGGACTAAACTCCCCATTCTTCCGTCAGGGCATCCATGTGGATGGTCATCGACGGCAGAAGTGGTTGCAAGGGCACGGTCCTCCTTAGGCTCTTGGCCTTCGACCATGGGTTGAGAAGTTATCGAAATAAGGCCGATATCGGTCATTTTAGATATCTTCGAGCGTTTGATGCGTATCTTCTCCAGACTCCTGACGCATCTTTCAGCTGTGCTCTTAGCACTGGGTCTGTTACTGCTGCGAACTGGAGAGAGCCTAATACTCTTTCCTGTTGATGTCTTGAAATCCTGTCGGATTACATTAGTCTCTTGACAGACCCTGCGATTTTCTTCCTCTCCCTTGAGAGAAGGGAGAGACAATGTGACCTCAGGACCCAATGATTTTCCAGTCATTGAAACCCTTGAGCTGGAGATAGTCGAGACTTCTTGAAGTTGATTTTGCATCCCAGATGTTCCAGGAACTTGGTTACTTCTTTGGATGCTTGAAGACCAGCCGTTTCGGATGCTGCCCGCACTAGTCAGTTGTCCAGGTACTCTGCTACCTCAACAGTTTCTAGGTGTAGTTGTTACACGACTGCGTCTGCCCGTTTCATGAAGATACTTGGGACTATGTTTAGTCTGAAGAGTATGGCTCTTAGAACATACTTTATCTTCTGTAACTTGAATGCTAGGTAGGAGGGGAGGGGGCGACTGACTAGAAGGTGCCAATAGGCATCTGTCAGGTCTATCAAGACTGTGAACACCCCTTTTTGTAATAGGGTCCTTATGTGTAGAGGGATTAACATCCTGAACTTGCTGTTTCTTATGAACTTGAGTGGCGACAAGTCCAGAATGACCCTGAGTTTTCTTGAGTCCTTCTTGGGAACACAAAACAGCCTTCCCTGGAATTTGATGGGCTTTGCTTTCCTTATAACCTGTATGCTCAAGAGCTATAGGGTATATTCTTCTAATACGGAGTTGGAGTGTTGGAAGAGTTGAGGAAATGATGGTGGAGACATGTCCAGTTTCCATCCTAGTCCAATCTTGATTAAGTCGTGGGCCCAAGGATCGAAGGTCCAATGATCCTGAAATTGTTGGAGCCTCCCTCCTACCAGAAGCGTCTCCTTCTTTCGATTAATCGGAGGGTTTACCTCCTCGACCGCCTACCTGGGGCACCGCGGTTATAGTAAATGTGGGATATTGTTGAGCAGGCCGAGGGAAAAGTCTAGACTTCTTCGTGTTCCTTTTAGGTTGGGGACCCACATCCGGGGAAGACTTCCTCTTTGAAGAGATACCCCACTTCTGGAGAAGGTTCCTATTCTCCGTGATGGCTTTCTCGACTACTTCGTTCGGAAAGAGGTCTTTACCCCAGATGTTGGAAGATATCAGCTTCCTGGGTTCATGCTTCACTGTTGCAGCAGCGAACACGAACTCTCTACAGGCTCTCCTAGCCTTCATGAAAGCATACAGGTCTTTTACTAAGGTGGCCATATGCATTTTGGCCAGGACCATGAGCATGTCTGGGGTACTTCGTTGGCCTGCACACATCTCTATGCAGTTTTGTAGGGATAAAGAGGCCGCAAGTCTCTCCTTCGTCTCTTGTTCCTTGCACAAGAGAAAATCAGAAAGTTAAGGGAGATTCTCGCTAAACTGTCGTCCAGCGATGTCCGCGTCCAGTTTCCCTACTGAGTAGGTTAGGTGGACTTCCTTCCATTCCTTCTCCTGCATGGGCAAGGCTAGCGACAGAGGCCTGCACTCCTCAAGTGCAGGGCATGGTTTGCCTGCCTCCACTGCCTTAGCAAGAGATTTGAATGCCAACCACGTAAAGGGGAATGCTATTGAAGCAGGAGCAAGAAAGGTAGGGTGTTTCTTGCTCAAGGCGGACACTTTCAACACCGAATAGCCCACCTTTCTCATGCTACTTGTCAAGAGAGCCTGTGCCTTATCGTGGTCGAAAACCATGACCTCCTTTGGTTCTGTCTCCTCTTTTGACATTGGTTCATGCTTCAGTCAAATGAAGCAAACAGGGAAAGCATTAAAGCTTGTCCAAAACTGGATTGTCTAAGGGGACAGCTCCCATCTTCTCTGAGATGTAGAGTTTGCCGTTCAAAATCGGCATAAGCTCCGCATACCTCCAGGGATTGGTTTTGGAGCAGGTCGGGAGGTTTTGGCCTCTGGGTCGCTTGAATGACCCTCGGGAGGCAATGAGTGGAGCTTCACGGAGCTCTCTCTTGAATTTTGCTTCCCTTGTTTCGCCTCGTTTGCGAATGTTCTCCATTAAATCCATAAGATGGGAGAGCACCTGGCTCATGTTGTCCAATGGAGGGGTAGAAGGTGAAGACGTCGAGGGTAACGGCTCCTGGGCCGGCACAGACGGAAGGAATTACGACACGACATCATCATCATCTTCCAGAAGTAGAGAAGACTCCTCCTTGGGATGATCCTTTAATAGATCCTTTTCAGTGTCCATAGACACTTTCGACTTCCATACCTTCTGGTGGATGTCCATACTTTGCAATGCCTCCCTGACATCCGTCTCGATGGCAATCTGGACGCAGGGAGGTGCGAGTTGTGCTTGGGGCACAACCATTTCACTACCCACTTTCAGGAACAGCAAGCTATGCATCCTATCATTAGGTAGGTATGGTCCAGGGGAGTTCTTCTGGAACCCTCTTACCCACTTGCGTAGCTTTTTACGTGCCGCATCCCTAAACTCCATTGGCTTGGGGTCGTCAAAACCTTCGGTCACCAAGGTCCGGCAGATACTGCAGACTTGGGGGTCCCAAAATTGCAGGGATTCGGTAATAATAGTGCAGAGGGCATGAGACCTGCATGCTTTATGAGCGTAGAAGTACTTACTCCTATGATTGCAGAAGATGGCATCGCATTTCATCTGGGGTTCCTCCCGTAAAAAAATAAAAATAAAATGAGTATACGATTGTTTATCTCACATGATAAACAGATATGCAATTATTCATATTTTAAACATTATAGCATAGGATAGTAAGCTAGAAAGAAATAGGGAAAGACACATACTTGTGTATGCCTCCCAGCCAATTGCTGTAACCTCCCCCCAATATTAAAGATAAAGAGTTTATTTTACCAGGGCAACTCGAAAGAGAAGGGTTCTAACCCCTAGGGATAGAAAAGTGTACACTGCCACTGACCCTTCTAATTATTTAATATTATGGGGCAAGTATTAATTGACTTCCAATCAGAGTATTGAAGGAATTCTATTCTTTCAATATAGGTTCGGTCTCTGCAAAAGACTGTACAAGGGTACACAAGGTGTGTTAGAAATTAACTACTGTATAATAATACTATAGTTTTCTGTTTGCAGTATATAGTATATTGCAAATATACTGGCTACTGTATAATCATATGCTGTAGTTCAGCAGGTGTGTTGCCAGCATGGTTAGCACCTGGCGGCACAGTCCGGCCAGCATGTCGCCGGCTGGACTAGAAATTAGAAAAGACACATACAGTACTTGTGTATCCCACTCAGCCAATTGCTGTGACCTTCCCTTCCAATATATAGAGTTTCCTGATCAGGGAAACTCAAAGAGAAGGGTTCTAACCTTTAGGGATAGAAAAGTGTACAACCACTGATCCTTCTAAAATATTTAATATTGTAGGGTAAATTGTAAACTGATTTCTAATCAGAGTATTGAAGCAACAGACTGGGAAAGGATACACAAGATATGTTGGAAAATAACTACTATATAATATATATAATAGTTTTCTATCTGCAGTGTGTACTCTACTGCAAATATACTGGCTACTGTATAATCATATACTGTAGTTCAGCCGGCATATTGCCGGTAGAGCTAGTCCCTGGCAGCGCAGTCCGGCCGGCATATAGCCAGCTGGTTAGTACCTGGCGGCAATGGTACAATCGGCATGCCGCCAACAGAGTAAGCACCTGACGGCACCGGCCCAGCCGACATGCTGCCGGCTGGGTTAGTACCTGGCGGCACTTGCTGATAGAGAGAGAGAAAGCATGGAGTGAAGGGCTGCCTTATTACAATGTATGTTTACACTAAATAAGGATGTAAGTATATACTGTAATCTTACTGCCCTCCTCCAGAAAGAAGGTTCAAAGGGAAGGGAAGAATGCATCATTCAGGCTTCCATCCAGCCACAAAGACCGTTGCCGGCATTGCCGGTTACAGGACTGTGGATGGCAGTCCAAGGGAGGACTGAAGAACCTTCAGTGGCAAAGGGGTCTCCCACCAGCGGCCGCCATAGCCGGCACAACCTTCCCGGATCCTAATGTCCGTATGGGAAAGACTGAGTGGCTAAACAGCTGCTTATGTAGGAGCCCGGCCGGCCCTGCAACCCACCCAGCAAGCGGCGAGATTGCAGGACGACGGCCACAAGGAATGCGATGGCTAAGTCATCGCTAAAGGACAGAGAGGGCAGGGAAAAGGGTCCTGTATAAAGTATGGAAGAATGCGGCAAGGTTGCCGCCCATACCACACAAGGAAGAAACTCTGTTTCAATATCGGCGCCATCCTAGGCGGCAGAAGAATATTTATTCTTCAGCCTAGGGTCTGCCGAAATGGTGTTAGGAGGTGGCGGTAGGATTGCCGCCGCCTCTCAACACAGGAGAAACATCGTTTCAGTGTCGGCGCCGTCCTGGGCGGCAGAAGAATGTCTATTCTTCAGCCTAGGGTCTGCCAACACAGGACTAGTCTTCTAGACCGCAAGGGAGCAGGTGGCGGCATCATACTACCACTTCAGGTGCAGCCTAGGGAGGCTTAGCCTCCTATGCCGGCGGCTATAAGCCGGGGGAGTGACTACTCACCCTGTAGCTCTGTCGCTGACAGAAAGACTGAATACTCTGAGGTTCTGTCAACAACCAAAGCTGGGCTCTCACCGGCAAAGGTGGGAGACAGAAAAACCCTAGCCTAGTCAAGCCGGAGTGAACTACTCTATGGCAAGACCAGAAAGGCTTGCCGCCTGCGACAGCACTCAGAGGGAAGGAGGGATTACCCTTAAATCTCCACAGGAGTCAAGTATCAAGTTATATAATTCTAGGAGATGTACTATCTCCCATTGAATCAATAAAACGATACACGAGGGTAAACTGGGATAATGTCTGAAAGTATACTACATCGCCTAGGCTAGGAAGCCTAGGTAAGACGAGATCTCGGTTACCTAAATCGCCGAAACTCTAACGTATACGATCGACAAAAGAAAGAGGAAATTATGCATAAAATAAATATCTTTACTGTACTAGTATAATTGTGCCTAAATAGCTTTCATAATTTATAAATGCTATTACAACCAGGAATCATTCTGCTAACTAAATAACATATGCATAACGAACGATAGCGCCCATGGCGCCTCCGGTGACAGGCCTAGCTCCCTAACACAAATAAATTACTCTAATTTCACTGTGAAGCAGGAGCTAAATATTATACACTGTAAAGAATCAATACTCAACTTTCCAGAAGCGAAAAAGCTGGATTTTGCATAATAATTCCTCACAAAATCGATCAAAAACGTTAGATCAACAGGGAACACCACCGTGCGGATTCGCTACAAAAATAGGAATAACCGGCATCTTGGATATGGCACCATCTAGATACTCAATAGCAGTATGGGAGAAAGGGTAACCTTAATAACGGCTCCCCTTCTATTTTTGCCACTCTCACTCTTCCCCTCGAGACTCAGGATGCCTGAAAACTTTAAATCATTCATTCATTCCCCTCGAGGCGAAAATGCTATTCGGGGTGAAGATTGCTGTATGTCGTATCAAAATATACATCCACTGATATTATGCGATATCCTTAAGAGAAATTTTAAGGATATTCGCGCCAGGAGTTAGAATCCTGGAGACTTAAAGTTAATTCTCTGGGAATATCACTGTAGTCAAATATCCCTTAGGAAGCTACTTATAGGAACCTTCCATCAGGACGACATGGCTTGAGCACAAAAAATTCATCACTAAATATGGAAGATATTGGAGGAAGTGCTCCTCTAGAGTTATAAGAA
>NC_090756.1:73043947-73096447 GCF_036898095.1 Palaemon carinicauda
TGCTGCATTCTTCGCCAATGAATCTGCCTTCTCATTCCCACACACACCTACTTGTGTTGGAACCCAACAAAATCAAACCATTATACCTCTCCTTCCAATAATAAAAAGCCATTCTAAAATCTTTAAAACTAGAGGGTTGCTAGAATTAAAAACTTCTAAAGCTTGAAGGACACTCCTTACATTACTAAAAATTGTAAATTTACCCTCCTTCTCCAACACTATTTTCTCAATAGCGGTTAATATGCCATACAGTTTGGCAGTAAATATGGAAGCTGTAAGAGGAAGTGCACCTCTACAATTAAAACCATTACTATGTACTCCAAATCCAACGCCAGCATCAGATTTGGACACATCAGTATATATAAAAGACGATCCTCTATGTTCTTCAGCATGTTCCATAAAAAGAGACCTGGCATCTGGGTCAGTCATATTCTTCTTAACTCCAAAAAAATATTTACAAAAAGATATCTCTGGTAATTTCCAAGGAGGCATTAATGATACCTTGAATGGAAGTACCTTACTTCTAATTATGTCCAGACTGTTTGATAATCGTTTCACCCGAAAGCCATAAGGTTGAGGAGATTTTGGGTGCAACTCAAAGTATAATGTATGTCTTACAAGGCTTGCAGTCTGAAAGGATAAAGAGTTAGGGAGTCTTTGCAATCTAATCCAATACCGAATAATAGAAGACATTCGGTAAAGGTCTAGAGGTAACTCTCCAGCATCAACAAGGAGACTTGGGATAGGTGAGGTTCTAAAAGCTCCTGTAGACAATCTAATACCAGCATGATGTATCAAGTCTAATATTTTTAACCGGCTTGGAGTGGCTGAAGAGTATATTTCACATCCATAACTAATTTTGGAAAAAATTAAGGCCTTAATGATTTTAAAACAGTATTGTGGTCTGCCCCCCATGATGTATGGGACAATACTTTTAAGATATTCAGAGCCTCAAGATATTTAGCTTCTAACGCTTTTAAATGAGAAACCCATGTAAGCCTACAATCATATATCAACCTAAAAATTCAGCTTCACTTAAACATGGTATCCGTTGACCTTTAATGTATATATCCGGGTCTGGATGTACTCCCTGGATACGACAAAAATGGACAATGGTAGTTTTACTTGTCGAGAACTTAAACCCATTCATATCAGCCCTCTGGATAATTTTGTCAATAGAGAGTTGTATTTTTATCTCAACCATTGCCATTCAAGTTCCAGCAAATGATATTGAAAGATCATCCGCAAATAATGTTGAGAGAACATCTTGGGGAATGACTGAGGATATCCCATTAATTGCTAGTGCAAACATGGTTACACTCAGCACACTCCACTGAGTAACTCCTTCTTCCTGACACTTACTCTCTGATAGAGTTTCCCCCACTCTCACTTGAAAAACTCTATGTGAAAGTAATGCCTGAATAAATAGCGGAAGCTCTCCTCTCAATCCCAATTCATGAATTGTTTTAAGTATACCATATCTCCAAGTGGTATCATATGCCTTTACAAGGTCAAAAAAGACTGTCACATGGTGCTGTTTGGAAGCAAACGCTTCACAAATAGAGGACTCAAGTCGTATCAACACATCAGTCGTTGAGTGCATTTTTCTGAATCTATATTGAATCGGTGATAAAATACTCTTCTTTTCAAGGTACCAAATCAGTCTTGCATTGACCATATTCTCCATGATTTTACATAAACAAGATGTCAATGCAATAGGTCAGTAGTTTGCTGCTAAAAACTTGTCCTTACTGGGGTTTCAAAAAGGCTAAAATAATGGCTAGTTCCCAAACACTTGGATAACTATGATCATGCCATATTCTATTAATAATGCTTAAAATAAATAACTTTGTATTAAAATGTACATGTTTAACCCCTGCATATGGAATTCCATCGGGTCCAGGGGCTGTATTGTTACAATTAGTAAGAACGGAATCATATTCTCTTTCAGTAAAAGGAGCATTATATGACTTACCTTCCTGTTACGAAATTTAATATTTTCTTTTCCTCATTGCTCCTATACTGGTGACCAGGAGCTCCTTCAAACTTGCTGGATACATTTGAAAAATGTTCAGCCAGGGCATTGCTGACATCATTTGCTTCAGTCACATACTGACCGTTCACCTTCAACACTGGTGGTGGGTTCGGGGTAAATTTGCCGGCAATCTTTTTTATTTTCCTCCACACAGCAGATGGAGGTGTTCTACTGTTAATTGAGGTATCAAAAGACACCCATGACTGGCGTCTAGCTTCCTTCATGGCACGATGGAACTGTGCTCTAAATTTCTAGTATATAATCAAATTGCCCTCAGTGCGGTGTCTACGCAGTCAAATTAAAGATCTTCTTGTGGCTCTGTGCAGGGCCGTTAGTTCTGAGGACCACCAGGGGACTAGTCGTCGTTTGATGAACCCTGTTGTTTTGGGAATTGAATTAACTCCTGCTGTATGAAGGGTTCCATTAAGTAAGTCTATAGCATCATCAATATTTTCAAACTGTTCTGCATTTCCTTCAATTTCACTTACCTCACAAAATCTATCCCAGCCCGCCTTATCGAGATTCCATCGTGGAGATCTTTGTAAAGGTGGACCATTGTTGGTAGTTATAATGATAGGTGCATGATCACTAGTATGCCAATCATCTAATGTCCTCCAATCGAAATCAAGGAGACAGTTAGAGCTTGCAATTGAAAGGTTGATGCATGACAAAGTACCCGTCTGTACATGGAAGTGTGTGAACTCTCCTGTATTAAGGAGTCCGACATCCTCGTTTTCCACAATTGATGATATAATATTGCCCCTCGTGTTTGCTAAAACATCACCCCACAAAGGATGTCTACCATTCAAATCTCCAAGTAAAAGAAAAGGTTGAGGGAGCTGTTGAATCACCTCTACTAAATCTTCATACAATATGTTATCATTTGGAGGCAAGTACAGCGAACAGATTGTATATTTTCTCCCAATATCAATCTGTACAACCACTGCCTGCAGAGGTGTACGGACAGATATAGGTATTTGGGGAACATCTTGACGAACGTATATGAGACTTCCGCCATGGCTCCCTATTCCGTGATCATAAGGTGTCCTATAACTAATATATTTTCGAGGACAAGGGGTATTAGCATCAAGCTTGCTCTCCTGTAGACTTACGATTATGGGGGAATGCTCGTAAACTAGGAGATTAAGTTCTTCATATTTGGCCCGTAAACCGTAACAATTCCATTGCAAAATGGAGGAAAAAGCTATGGATTATTTTTTGGAAGAGCTTTTAGATGAAGTCTTCCCATTAGCAGTTTTTGATCTAATGCTATTTCCTGGTGGTTTTATTAGAGAGGGTCTCGATAAATATGGTTTTTTGTTTGTGTTTTTCTTTTTTTCCTTCTGATCCAATTGTTGAGGGGGATGGTGGACCTCAACATGAATTTGATTTATTTAAATTGTCTTCTGGTTGATCAGAAACATCAACAGACAAAACATCATATTTATTTGATGTCATAACTCTAATATTTCTTATAGAAAGGGGTGAGAGAGATGGAGGTCTCTCTCTTTTCCTATTTATAGGTGGTGAGGATCTACCAGGTTTTTGCACCTTCCCTACCACAGGTGCACCTGGAAACTTGGTTTCGGGTGGAACCTCCGTCAAATCAGGCAAGGACATGGCCTTACAGAGGTTAGTAAGATTGCTGGTAATGGGGGATGAAGTTTGTATAGAAGTGGACAGTGCCGCAGTTTTAATACACAGTGGCAGAACCTTGGAAGGCAATATGCTTACCTTGTCACGCAAAACTTTACTGACATTAGATGATTTATTTCTTTTCTTGGAGTTACTGGCAGCACTATGTGGGTTCGATGTCTCCTGTGGTATATTTTCTCTTGATTTCAGTGCCTTTGCATAGCTGTTTGGTTTTTTCAGTAGTCTTTTGGCATGTCCTACACTTATGTGTTCTACACTGGATTTGTTTGAGGGCTGCTTCTTCTAACTTATAAATCTCCCAGCTCCTGTTTCAATTGCAGTTCAAACAGCAGGGCTCAAGTGTACACTCTCCATGATGAGGTCTGGAACAGATGCTACACATTTTTTGATTTTACAAACTTTAGAAGGATGTCCAAATTTGAAACACTTGAAACATTGTAAGGGCTTTTGTTTGAAAGGTCAAACTTTTATTCTTTCATTTTCAATATCGATGTGGAAAGGCACATCAACATCCTGGAAAATAAGGATAATCATTGACATCCCAGGAATCTTATGCACTTTCCACACTGTTAATGGGCACATGGCTAATATTTCCTCTTCTGTAAATTCATACACATCTTTAGTGAAGACTACTCCCCTTCCGTAACTAAAGTTTAGGTGGGGTTTGCCATCTAACGTATCCTCATCACTGCTTGTCTTAAGGTTAGACAGTATTACTGATTACGTGTATGATTTTGCATGGATTAGGAAGCTATTTTTCCCAAAGCGAGATATATCACCTGGTGCAATGGTTCCCACCTTTTTCTGAATTAGTTTGCTAATTTTAAAATAATTCCCATTACTCCCTTTAGGCTCGGCAACAAGCCACATTGGTGGTTTTGGCTTTCTTTTGGGGAGCATAGTTAAATCGATATCTTTCTCAAACCAGTCAGCAGGTCTATATACATCCAAACTGTTTGTTATCTTATCACATAGGGCACCCATGACATTTAAGTTACTAATTTTGATATGATTGATGTTACATATTGCATTGAATGCTTCTTCATGATTATTATAAGTTATCCATGAATAAAAATTTTCATTTTCAAGTTTCATTCTAATTTCTTTTATCACTCCATAGCATCTAAATGCTTTATATATATCATTATCAGTATTTATTGGAATTTGGGTAACATGAAGGATTCAAAGTTTCCCTTTGTTACCCGACTTAAGTGGTTTTAAAACATTAGTAGAGGGGTCCTTTTTTGTTCCTAGGTCGTCAACAGAATTTTCCTTAATTGAATTAGCAGAAGTCATCAACAGTGCCGGGGGAGAGTCAGCGTATCCAGGGGATGGGGGTTCGTTACTTATAGAATCCATTAGACGAGAGAGAGAGAAAAAGGTTAGTTTGATGTACCTGCTCGAGAATGTTAGGCCATCACACGTTAGAAAGGAAATTTGCACTCTCCACTATCGGCACAATGAGAGTATACTTCCCAGATGGCCCACTACATACCCTACTCGAAGGATATCATCAAAACAGATATAGAGGCACAGGTGTAAGCTTAACCTGCCTGTTAGGACTGAGACCAAGAAACTATGGAATCATCCTCCCCATATCTGTAATGACGGGCTTCCGGCCAAAAGCCAAGAGTCCTACCCCAAGCATTGGAGCCCCCTGGATTCTGAAGACCCAACACTTGAGATAAAAAGGTCCAAACCATCTTCGGGATGGCTGATATCATCCATTACTCACACATATAGCTTTGAATGCAAACACCTTCCAACCGTGATACCTCCTCCCACTCATCGAAGCAGGCAGCAATAAAGGATGTATGAACATCCCCGCCGGGGCTATAACGGATGTAGAAACATCCAAGCCATAGGAGAAAAAATAAAAAATATATATATATATATATATATATATATATATATATATATATATATATATATATATATATATATATATATATATATATATATATATATATATATATTATATATACACATATTTAAGGAGGGAAATTTTTCTCAAAGAGTTTGGAGAGCAACACAAAAGAAAATTTATGAAATTAGAATAAAGTCGAAGTAATATTGAGAAAAAGAAAAAGATGAAGGAGAGAAATTTAGATTCGAACTGAGGGAGCAATTTCCCAAGTTCGAGAACCCTCTTGCCCGTCACCACTTCATCAAGGCATTCTCTCATTAAGAGGGTTGGAGCTTGATATTGAAAGGTCAATACATGACATGGTACCTGTCTGAACATGGAATTGTGTGGGCTCTCCTGTATTAAGGAGTCCGACATCCTTGTTTTCCACAATTGATGATATAATATTGCCCCTGGTGTTTGCTAAAACATCACCCCACAAAGGATGTCTACCATTCAAATCTCCAAGTAAAAGAAAAGGTTGAGGGAGCTGTTGAATCACCTCTACTAAATCATCATACGATATGTTATCATTTAGAGGCAAGTACTGTACATCGTACAGATTGTATATTTCCTTCCTATATCGATCTATACAACCACTGCCTGCAGAGGTGTACGGACAGATAAAGGTATTTGGAGAACATCTCGACGAACGTATATGAGACTTCCGCCATGGCTCCCTATTCCGTGATCATAAGGTTTCCTATAGCTAATATATTCGTGAGGACAAGGGGTATTAACATCAAGCTTGCTCTCCTGTAGACTTACAATTATGGGAGAATACTCGTGAAATAAGAGCTTAAGTTCTTCATATTTGGCCCTAAAACCATGACAATTCCATTGCAAAATGGATGAAAAAACTATGGTTTATTTTTTGGAAGAGCTTTTAGATGAAGTCTTCCCATTAGCAATTTTTTATCTAACGCTATTTCCCAGTGGTTTTATTAGAGAGGGTCTCGATAAATATGGTTTTGTTTGTGCTTTTCTTGTTGTCCTTTTGATCCAATTGTTGAGAGGGATGGTGGACCTCAACTTGAATTTCTGATTTATTTAAATTGTCTTCTGGTTGATCAGAAACATCAACAGACAAAACATCATATTTATTTGATGTCATAACTCTATTTCTTATGGAAGGGGGTGAGAGAGATGGAGGGCTCTCTCTTTTCTGATTTATGGGTGGTGAGGAGTTACCAGGTTTTTGCACCTTCCCCACCACAGGTGCACCTAATAACTTGGTTTCGGGTGGAACCTCCATCAAATCAGGCAAGGACATGGCCTGAGAGAGGTTAGTACTATTGCTGGTAATGGGGGATGAAATTTGTATAGAAGTGGGCAGTGACGCAGTTTTAATACACCGTGGCAAAGCCTTGGAAGGCAATATGCTTACCTTGTCATGCAAAACTTTACCATCATTACAGGATGCCTGAAAACTTTAAATCATTCATTCATTCATTACCATCATTAGGTGATGTATTTCTTTTCTTGGAATTACTGGCAGCACTACGTGGGTTTGATGTTTCCTCTGGTATATTTTCTCTTGATTTCAATGCCTTTGCATAGCTTTTTGGTTTATTCAGTAGTCTTTTGGCCTATCCCACACTTATGTGTTACACTGGATTTTTTGAGGGCAGCTTCTTTTAACTTGTAAATCTCGCAGTTCTTGTCAATGGATTTATGGTTTGAATTGCAGTTCAAACAGCTGGCCTCAAGTGTACAGTCTCCATGATAAGGTCTGGAACAGATGCTATACACTTTTTCATTTTTACAAACTTTAGAAGGATGTCCAAATTTGAAACACTTGAAACATTTTAAGGACTTTTGTTCGAAAGGTCTAACTTTAATTCTTTCATTTTCAATATCGATGTGGAAAGGCACAGCGGCATCCTGGAAAATAAGGATAATCATTGACGTCCCAGGAATTTTATGCGCTTTCCACACTGTTAATGGGCACATGGCTAATATTTCCTCTTCTGTAAATTCATACATATCTTTAGTGAAGACTACCCCCTTTCCGTAACTAAAATCTAAGTGGGGTTTGACATCTTAACATATCCTCATCACTACATGTCTTGAGGTTAGACAGTATTACTGATTGCGTGTATGATTTTGCATGAATTAGGAAGCTATTTTTCCCAAAGTGAGATATATCACCTGGTGCAATGGTTCCTATTTTTTTCTGAATTAGTTTGCTGATTTCAAAATAATTCCCATTACTCCCTTTAGGCTCAGCAACAAGCCACATTGGTGGTTTTGGCTTTCTCTGGGGAGCATAGTTATTGATTGATTGATTGAAAGTTTTCTGGCATCCTGACAGAGCATAGTTAAATCAACATCTTTCTCAAAGCAGTCAGCAGGTCTACTGTATATACGTCCAAATTATTTGGTATCTTATCACATAGGGCACCCATGACATTTAAGTTATTAATTTTGATATTGATATTACATATTGCATTAAATGCTTCTTCATGATTATTTTAAGATATCCATGAATAACATTTTTAATTTTCAAGTTTCATTCTTATTTCTTTTATCACTCCATAACATCTAAATGCTTTATATAGCATATAATCAGTATTTACTGGAATTTGGGTAACATGAAGGATTCGAAGTTTCCTTTTGTTACCTGACTTGATTGGTTTTAAAACATCAGTAGAGGGGACATTTTTTTTTTCCTAGGTCATCAACAGAATTTTCCTTAATTGAATTAGCGGAGGTCGTCAACAGTGCCGGGGGAGAGTCAGCGTATCCAGGGGCTGGGGATTCGTTACTTAAAGAATCTATTAGATAAGAGAGGGAGAAAGGGGTTAGTTTGACGTACCAGCTCGAGAATATTAGGCCATCACACGTCAGAAAGGAAATTTGCACTCTCCACTATCGGCCCAATGAGAGTATACTTCCCAGATGGCCCACTACATATCCTACCCGAAGGATAGCATCAAAACAGATGTAGAGGCACAGGTGTAAGCTGAACCCGCCTGTTAGGACTAAGACCAAGAAACTATGGAATCATCCTCCCCATATCTGTAATGACGGGCTTCCGGCCAAAAGCCAAGAGTCCTACCACAAGCATTGGATCCCCCTGGATTCCGAAGACCCAACACTTGAGAATAGTTCCGCCAAATAGGTCCAAACCATCTTTGGGATGGCTGAGATCATCCAATACTCCCACATATAGTTATGAATGCAAAAACCTCCCAACTGTGACACCTCCTCCCATTCATCAAAGCAGGCAGCAATAACAGATGTATAAACATCCACACCAGTTAACATATACAGTGAACCCTCGCTACTTTGCGGTTCGACAATCGCGGATTCACCACTTCGCGGGGTTTTTCTATAACCCATATATATATACATATCGCGGATTTTCCGGAAAATTCGAAAATACCACGAAATCTGAAGACCCCCAAATACGATATTTTGTTACCTGTAATTCCATTAATACTGTAATTAGTAATATCTGCTCTTACTGATTGTTCATTGCATTACATGATATATAATTCAGCACAGAAAGAAATAAAACACGAAAAGAGAATGTGATCATACGATAATTCAGTACGTAGTAAAATTAAATCGAACATGAAACGCAAATCAGATGCAGTCATACCATATTAGAATGGTGTGTACTGTAATGGATGTGCTCTTTTCCATGAATCTTTTGTATGTATACGTACGTAGTACAGTACTGCATCCAATAATATTCTTTGTTGCAAAAATCACATTTCGAATAAGTGTACGAGAGAGAGAGAGAGAGAGAGAGAGAGAGAGAGAGAGAGAGAGAGAGAGAGAGAGAGAGAGAGAGAGAGAGAGAGAGAGAGAGGCGTAAAATAGCGTACGTAAAGTGTGAATTATTATTATTATTATTATTGTTGTTGTTGTTAATAAAATTATTATTGTTATTATTATTATCATTATTATTATTATTATTATTATTACTGTACAGTATTATTATCATTATTTATTATTATTACGGTATTGTACTTAATCTACGTACGTTCAGTATGCGCGGGGCATCTTCTATGAGTAGGTAACCAACGCATCATAGTACTGTAAGACGGGTTGTGATTGGTTCAAGCGCTGATAGATGACGAATCAGAACTCAAGTTTTGTTATCTAGCCTGTGATTGGTGTTTTGCCCGCATCTTCTACCCGCAGCATCAAAGTTCTCGCGGGGCTGGATCGTTCACTCTCTGTTACCGCGTATCGCTAAGTATACGTTCTTAAGTTTGTGAAGTTTAATCTGTGCTGTGTGCGACCTTTTTAAGTTGAACTTTTTGTTACAGTACTGTACGTAAATCCTACTGTAATGGCTCCCAAGCGTTCTGCTTCTTTTAAGGCTGGTAGTGAGCCTAAACGCCACCGAAGGATGATGACGATAGCTGAGAAGGTTACGCTTCTCGACATGTTAAAAGATGGTAGAAGTTACGCGGCCGCCGGCCGCCATTTTGGCATCAACGAATCCATCGTTCGCTATATCAAAAAGGACGAGGCGAACATTAGAAAAACGGCTGCAATCACCTTTAGCAGATCAGCGAAGCGAGTCGTTACAACGCGTAATAAAACGATCGTACGCATGGAAGGTGCTTTAGCTGTGTGGATTGCCGACTGCCGGAAGAAGAACATAGCCTTGGATACGAACACCATCCAAACAAAGGCTTTGAGTTTATATGAGAATTTTGCTGCCAAGGAACCTAAAGACGACGACGGCAACCATGCTGAAGATGATGATGATGCAGATGATCCTCAACCAGGGACATCCACTGGTTCCCAGCCTCAGAAACGTTTTTCCGCAAGCAAAGGATGGTTCGCGAAGTTTCAGAAACAATTCGCCCTGAAAAGCGTTTCCCTGCATGGGGAGTCTGCTTCCGCTGACACTGCCGCTGCTGAAACTTACGTGAACCAGACGTTCAAGAATATTATCGCCGAAGGTGGATACAAGCCGGAACAAGTCTTTAATATGGATGAGACTGGCTTGTTTTGGAAGAGAATGCCGTCGCGAACTTTCCTGT
Organism: Palaemon carinicauda; assembly: GCF_036898095.1. Classification (NCBI taxonomy): domain Eukaryota; kingdom Metazoa; phylum Arthropoda; class Malacostraca; order Decapoda; family Palaemonidae; genus Palaemon; species Palaemon carinicauda. The sequence continues at coordinate 73,054,554 of NC_090756.1, forward strand.
TCAAAGAGGAAGCCAAAGCCTCTGGCTTTAAGGCATTCAAGGATTGCATTACCCTCGTGATGTGTGGCAATGCTGCTGGATTTTTGTTAAAGCCGGGGCTTATTTATAAGTCGAAAAATCCTCGCGCTTTGAAAAATAAAAATAAGAATCTCCTTCCCGTGTACTGGATGCATAATCCAAAAGCATGGATTACGAAGATGCTGACCTCCAACTGGTTCCACCAGTGTTTTATCCCGCAAGTCAGTAAATATCTCTTAGAGAAGGGCTTGCCATTCAAGATCCTTCTCCTTATGGATAACGCTGGTGGACACGCAACTGACCTGTCGCATGAGGGCATTCAGGTTGAGTTCCTGCCACCCAACACCACGTCATTAATTCAACCGATGGACCAGGGGGTTATCAGGGCGTTCAAGGCCCTCTACACGAAGAATACCTTGGCGGACCTCGTTGTGTGTGTGGATGCTGCCCAAGATGACGAGGATGAAGATTTCAACTTGAAGGCATACTGGCGGCAGTACACCATAGCCACGTGCCTGCAGAATATTCAGAAGGCACTTCAAGAGATGAAACCTACAACCGTGAATGCGAGCTGGAAGAAGTTGTGGCCCGATATTGTTTACGACGACAAGGGATTTACTCCGTCGGAAATCCAACACTCTGCAATACGGAAATCTGTGCAGTTGGCTGCCATAATTGGAGGTGACGGGTTTGGCGACATGACGACTGAAGACGTCGACGAGTTGTTGGACTGCCATTCCCAGCCCCTAACTGACGCAGACCTCGAAGACCTGACGAAATCGGCAAGTGAGGAAGAGAGTGATACCCAGGAAGAGACCCAAGAAAATGTCGAAGAAACGGGCTTAACATTAGAACGGCTTGCCAAGGCCTGCAACCACACGAAGGAGTTGAAAGAAATGTTGCAAGAGTGGGACGAGGATATGGTTCGCTCGATGCAATTCTGCAACAAGGTTGATGACATAATGACTCCCTACAAAATGCTCTTGGATCGAAAAAAGAAGCAGCGGTAACAACTTCCGATCACAATGTTCTTCCAGCCTCGCAAAAAAGAGCCAGTTCCTCCTGCTAGTACGCCTTCGGAAGAAATTGAAGTTTCTCAGGAAGAAGTTGAAGAGGTGTCCCAGGAAAAGACACCTCCGTCTGAAGAGACGTAAAATACTATCATTGGCTGCACAGTAGAACACATCATCAGCTTCATCATCATCATTTCTACTGTGCAGCAAATTCATCGCCATCACCATTCAAGTTTTTCTTCAACTTCTTTCGTGGTGAGTACAGTAACAATCTTTATTTTTTACTTTAGTATTCTTACTGCCTGTTTTATAGTTTAGTAATGTACGTACTGTATGCATCAAGTTAAAGGGAAGGTTTTAAAAGTCTCCATGTTGTAACCTATCATATTTTTTTTGTTTAAAATTTACATTTACGTACGTAAAACAATCTCTCTCTCTCTCTCTCTCTCTCTCTCTCTCTCTCTCTCTCTCTCTCTCTCTCTCTCTCTCTCTCTCTCTCTCTCTCTCTCTCTCTCTCTCTCTCTCTCTCTCTCTCTCTCTCGTAAATTGTGTTCCTGATTTGCTACGTACAATACTGTATAATTTATATTTGTAAGGTAACATATTTTGTAAATGCCTTTACTGTAAATACTGTATGTACTGTATCATTATTTATCACTATCATCATGCGCGTTAAATGCCTTGTTTGTTCTGAGCGTGGTTGTTTACTGAGCGTACACGCCGTCGTTTCAGGCGGCGTCATAAAGAAAAACATTTCATTTGGAAGTCCTAAGAAAAATACGTAAACTAAAACATTGGTAATAAACAAATCAACATACAGTACAGTACTGTATAATCAATATAATCGATGCAAAAACTAACCTATACATATATGTGTACTGTACACTAAATGAGTTTGTTTCTTCATTATGATCAGAGATGAACGTAAACAAAACATTGGTTGCCATTTTTTATCGTGCTTTTTAGGTGTTTAGGAAACGCATGATATAAAATCGCCTTTAATATTTGTGCCTGTTTTCGTTTAGGGTTCTGTAGTACATGCATTAAGTGTTCTGTACATTAAAGGGTGGTTTGTTAACAGTACTACGTACAAGGGAAGGTTTTAAAAGTCCGAATATACATGTTAAATAAATAGGTAAATATGATGTCACTACTTCGCGGATTTTCACCTATCGCGCCCGCGTCTGGAACCTATCTACCGCGATAAACGAGGGTTCACTGTACATACATATACGGGAAATTTTTTTCATAGAGTTTGGAAAGCCACACGAAAGAAAGTTTATAAAATTAGGAGAAGGTTGAAGTAATATCAAGACGAAGAGAAAGATTAGAAAGAAAGAAATTTAGATTCGAACTGGGGGAGCAATTTCCCCAAGTTCGAGAGCCCTCTTGCCCGTCACCAAGTTTCAACACGGGAATGAGATGCCATGCTGAAACTCAATGACTTCATCAAGGCATTCTCTCATAAAGAGGGGGTAAGATTTGGAGCAAATACCACATATTTTCTCATTTTTGCAAAACTGAGATGGATGTCCAAATTCAAAACAATTAAAACACTGTAATGGCTTCTGCTTGAATGGTTGTACTGTAATCATTTCATTTTCAATAATAATAGGGAAAGGTACATCAGCATCCTGGAAAGTAAGGATAATCATTGATGTACCTGGGACTTGTGAACTTTACATACATTTAGTGGACACATGGCCAGTATCTCCTCCTCAGTAAATTCAGACAGTTCTCTGTTAAAAACTACTCCCCTTCTGTAACTAGAACTTAGGTGTGGTTTGACATCTAACTTAATATCATCATTAGTTGTTTTTAGGTTGGACAGTATCCCAAATTGTGTGCTTGATTTGGCATGGATAAGGAAACTATTTTTTCCAAAATGAGATATATCTCGCGGTGCAATAGTTCCTACCTTTTTCTTAATTAATTTGCATATTTTAGAATAATTCCCTGTAACTCCTTTGATTCAGCTACAATCCGTATTGGTAGTTTTGGCTTTCTCTGGGAATGCATAATTAAATCAGCATCTTTTTCCAGCCAGTCGGCAGGCCTATGCACATCCAAATCCTTTGGTACCTCATCGCAGAGAGCAGCAATAACATCAAGTTATTAATTTTAATATAATTCATGTTACTTATTGCTTTAAATGCTTCATCATGACTACTGTAAGATATCCCTGAATCCCATTTATCATCTTAAAATTTTCATCCTTATTTCTTTTATACATCCATAGCACTCAAATGCTTTATATAGATTATCATAGTTTGTGTCTATTGGAATTTGGGTAATATGAAGGATTCGAAGTTTCCTTGTGTTACCCAAATTACTCAATTTTGGAATATCAGTAGTATGGTCCTTTCCAGTTCCTAGGTCATCAACAGAATTTTCCTTAATAGACTTGCCAGAGGTCGTCAACAGTGCCGGGGGAGATTCAACGTATTCAGGGGATGGGGGTCCGTTGTTTTAAGAATCCATAAGTGTGTTGAGATTATAAAAAAGATAAGTTTGATTTACCTGCTCGAGAATACTAAGGCATCATGTCGGAATGGAAATTTGCACAGCCCACTATTGGCACAATGAAAGTATACTTCCCAGATGGTCCACTCCATACCCTACCAGAAGGATAGCACCAAAACAGATATAGAGGCACAGGTGTAAGGTGAATCCACCTGTTAGTGTAATGACAGAAATGCTTCATTTAACTGAATGGGACTTCCATTTACGGTTTTTAGACTTAATAAACGAATTGGTTTTCATCTCATCAAAATGTTATGTTAGCCACACGTAGTTGAGTTGGTGTAGGATCGAGTGTGCATACGCCGAGGGAGAGAGGCGTAACAAAGGAGTAGTTGTGTCTAAGGTCGAGAGTTTGTGATTGAGTGCCAAGGTAAACAGAGGCGTCGTTGTGTGAGCCTCGAGCGTAGCTGCGCTAGGTAAGCTCAGAACGCACTCTTTGAGCCGACAACGACCAGTGTAGAGGGGAAATGTTGCTCCCCCGTATTATTATGTGAAATTCTTACCTTCTCCCTTGTAAAAGGTATGCACTTGTTCTTGTTATCATGTATGTGTTGTAATAACACTTGACATTGTCTGTTGTGGTTATCTTTTTCTTCAAATGTATCAAATAAAGTACAATAAGTAGCCAGTATTGAAACTGCTTTATGCTGTGCTTGCATGTGGTTGGAACTGTGCCACCAACCGTAAGTTAAGATTTGTAATGTTATTCTCAGATTTATCAAGTTAGTCTTTGAGTTGCCAGGCTAACTGTGCAGTGTAACCAGTAGGTTAGGTATGAGTACAGTGTAGCCTAGGCTACAAAGTGTCTGTTGTTTGACATAGGATCGCTGTCCTAAATGAAGACTTTGTATTACAGGGTACCAGTTTGGAGTACCGAGCATGTACTAAGCTTTTGTGTAAGAATAAAAAGACCCCCGGGAACCAGCCTTTCCCTCAACCTCCACTGCAAATGAAGATCCGTCGTTCTCCATAGCAAGAGTCAAGTTACCTTAAGCCTAGGCTTAGAGTATTAGCCTATACCTGTGATGTACCCGTTATTAGCCTATGTCAAGGCTTGGTTTGTTATAGATAGGCTAGCCAGGGGTAAGTCGATTGTCCAAAATTGAATGGTGCCTCCGAACTTAGGTAGGGACAATTGACGAAGGTAAGAGTTAGTGAAAAGTCATGTGTGGAACGGCATGACATATGGTGACAGCGGTGTAGGATGTATTTATCTTATATAGATTAATATATCCATCCCTACGTCCTAAAGTAGCCACGAAACCATTAGGACTATTTATTTTTATATATTTATATGATAGCCTAACCTAGGGTGATTAGGTCTATATCATCCTAGCCTAAGGTACTGTACTACTAGTGTATTTATTTTTATTGTATCGTGTGCTGACTATTTTTCTGGTGTTTCTGTATAACATGGCTCGGAAAATGGAAGGTGAGGTTGAAACAGAAGATTTATATGATAATCTTTTGTCTGCCATGGATAACCAAAGTAGTCAAATGCAACAAGTGTGTGAACAACTTATTGACATGAAAAGAGAAATATCTAGTTTGTCAAATGCTTTACCTGTCACTTCCACCCCATTCAATTCTAACAGAGCTGACACATCTGACATTAACCCATTTGTTACAGTAGACAGAGCGGACATAACGCCAACATCAGTATTGACACATAATTTGCCAATTAGTACACAGCCTGTAGGGCCTAATGATCCAGTTCAGGGTAGTAACACCATTAATAACCCAGTTATTCGGGTAGGTAATGTGCATGACCCTATTGGTAATCAGTCTAAGGGATTTTGCTTAAAACCCAAGGATATTTTGATGTTGAAATTGTCAGATTTGCAAGGTATTGGAACTGATAATAGACTGGCTAGGTTTTTCTGTCAAGTAGAGTTCTGTGTTTCTGCAGATATGGATAGGATCCAAGTAGCACTTACCAGAGTAGATCAAGAAATTGCAACGCTAATAACGGCTGAAATGGCCAAAAGGGGAAATACCATATCTTGGAGTCAAATTAAGGACTTTCTGAATCACCAATTTGCCTGTTCAGTTAATATTACCCAGTCTTGGCAAGAAATAGAGATGGAACGGTACAGCGTAGATGAAGCCCCCAGAACATTTGTTAACAGAATGAAATGTAAATTATCTGCCTTTGCATTGAAATTCCCTAAGGATACCTTGCCAAAAGCTGACAATCTTGTGAAAAGGAAGTTGTATAGTGGACTTGACGGTAGATCCCAAGAACGACTCGTTGACTTCCTTGATGATGGGATACCTTTGGAAAGATTCATTGAACTAGTTGAGTATGAGTATCATTTAGCGATAATAAGTGGAACCGTTACCCAACGTAGAGTTTTACCTGTTCATAATTCTAATTCCCTTCCAAAACCTGCAGTAAATAGTAGTGCACAAACCACATCAAAATTGGAGGATCTAGAGAAGCAGATTAGTGAGTTGTCCAACCAATTAAAAAGATTAGGTAAGAAAAAGGGAAACAATCAGTATTGTGCTTACTGTAAGGTTAGGGATCACAAGCTTTCTGAATGTCCACATAATCCTCCGAGAGGTGTTTGTTTTGATTGCCACAGACCTGGTTGTAAAAGAGGTTCAGCACAGTGCCCAGGTCCTGTCCGAAATGAGTGACTAACGGCCAGTCACAGGTCTCCTTCTATCAATTTGATGATAAATCATGTAATGTGCCATGCCTTAATTGATACTGGTAGTGAAGTATGTGTAGCACAGAAGAGGCTTATAGAAAGTTTAGGTTTACATTGTAATCAAATGAGGAATATCCCACAACTTACTGGAGTAACTCAGCATGTTCTCCCTGTTCTTGGTACGGTGTATTTGGACGTTCATATTGGTTCCAGGGTGATTACCCATTTATTTTCTGTAGTGCCAGATGGTTATTTGGACACAGACATATTGTTAGGAGCAGATTTGATTAGGTCCGCACCGATGACATGGGATGATGCAAAGAAAATAATTGTTTGGGATAGATTTATTTATCCGGTAAGGTATTTGAGACCCAGACCATCTAACAAAAGGGTCAGGCAGATTACGGTACTTCAACCTAATAAACCTCAGGAAGCTCAGGTTAGACTTAGAAAGAAACTTATTCTACCCCAGTTTACTGCTGGTATTTACCCATTAGCTGTAGATGAACCTCCTAACACATTGTTAGAATTTGTACCTGAAGTTAAAGTGTGTCAAACCCAATCTGTGTTGTGCCTTAAGGTTAATGATGCTCAGGAAGTGTTATTACCATTGGTAAATAATACGAAAGCTAGGATGACGATGAAGGTTGGAACTTTATTAGGTTGTTATAGGATAATCAGTGAAGATGATATTGACCAGCCAGATCCAAAGTGCCGGAAAACTAGAATTCAGAATGATTTAGTTCCTCCAGGTGTTGACGTTAGCATCCAATCAGGCAATACTAGAGAAGAAAAGATTAGATATTTGTATTCTCAACAAGATAATTCCCATCTTAATGCTGATCAACAGGCAGAATTAAGTGACATTTTAGTTGCAAATCACTCCATATTCATTCTTGAAGAAAAAGAATTGGGAAAGTTTAAAGATGTTCAAGCTCATATTGCAGTAAGTGATCCACATCCAGTTAGATCTCCCATGTATCGATACCCAGAAAAGGCCAAAACCCTTATTTCCACCATGTTAGAGGATATGGAAGAAAGAGGGATAATAGAACCATCTAATGCAGCATGGTTAAGCCCAATTGTTCTTGTAAGGAAACCCGATCAAACTCAAAGGATGTGCCTCGATTACCGTAAAGTCAACACACACCTCCAGGTTGATATTCACCCTTTACCTAGATTAGAGGAAATGGTAGATACAGCTGCAGGAAACCATTATTATGCTTCTCTAGATATGAAAGATGCATATTATCAAGTGGAATTAGATAAAGAGAGCAGGGATTTAACAACTTTTAGTGATGGAGTTTCACTGTATAGATTTAAACGCCTTCCTTTTGGATTAAGTTGCAGTCCAGCTATATTTTCACGTATCATGTCTAATATCTTGGCTCCTCTTATTAAGAAAGGGTGGGTTAAGAATTACTTAGATGATATAGTTGTTTGGGCTCCCAGTTTTCCCATCTTGTTAAAAAGGTTAGAGCAACTATTCAAACTTTTCAGTGACAAAGGAGTGAAGCTAAACCTAAAGAAATGTCAGATAGGCCAAAGGGAAATAAAGTTTTTAGGTCATATAATCTCCAAGGACGGTTGTAGACCATGTCCAGACAATATCAGTGCAATCAAAGGCATGAAACCACCTACCAATGTTAAGCAAACTAGGAGATTTCTGGGAATGTGTGGGTTTTACAGGAAACACATTAAGGATTATGCTAAAATAGCTGTTCCCATGACTAATCTCTTAAGAGAGAAAGAACCCTTCTTGTGGACAAAGAATTGTCAGTCCAGCTTTGAACAAATGAAACAAGCATTAGTCACTGCTCCAGTGTTAGTAAAGGCTCAAATGACTAAACCCTTTGAATTATTTACTGATGCTAGTTTAGATCATGTAGGTGCGGTTTTGATGCAGAGACAAGAGGATCAGTTGAAACCTGTTGGATATTTCTCTAAGAAACTGAAGCCAGTTGAGCAGCGCTACAGTACCACTGACAGAGAAGCACTTGCTATTGTCTTAGCATGTCGTAGGTTTCATCATTTTCTTTGGGGTGTTCCATTTACCATTCACACAGATCATCAGCCTCTAGTATCAGTGTTCAAGAGAAAGACTAAATCACCTAGAATGAGCCGGTGGGTAATTGAAATGCAGGATTACCGGTTCAAGGTAGAATATCGGCCAGGTAAAAATAATCAGGTGGCAGATCAACTAAGTAGACCAGTTAGAGCAGTTTTTCATCAGAGTAGGGACGATTATCTCGGTCTGAGCAAGGATGAGTTTAAAGAAAGGCAGTTAGAGGAACCAAGGTGGGCTGAGTTAATAACCTTTCTAGAGGGTGGCAAATTACCACGTAAGAGGTTCCCTAGAGCTTTGATTACACAGTTCCTGCTGTACGAAGGCTTATTATATCTCAGTGCAGATAAAGTTGATAACTCCATTCAACTGAGATTAATAGTTCCTAGGGATTTAACCAAGGCAGCTTTGAAGTTCGGTCATGAATCGTTGTCAGGTCACTTAGGAATACGCAAAACAATTGATGCTATTGAAAACTTATTTTATTGGCCTTCATTGCGATCTGATGTTACCAAATATGTAAGTGAATGTATCATGTGTCAAAAACATAAAGCTAGTAGTTCTTTACAACAACAGTTTCAGGAATTGCCTCCAGTAACTAAACCTTTAGAGAGAATCAGTCTTGATTTAACAGATATGTTATCTGGTGCAAATGGTTATAGATATGTATTGACTGTTATTGATCATTATAGCCGGTATGTTAAGTTCTATCCCTTGCGAAGTAAGTCTACAGAGGAGGTAAGCAAAAACTTCCTTATGTATCTGAATGACTTTGGTGTACCTATGACTGTCATTCTGGATAATGGTGCTGAATTCACTTCAAATCAATTTAGAGAATTATGTCGCGAACATAAGATCAATACAGGTTATATTACCCCATATCATCCACAAGGAAACAGTGTTAGTGAAAGGATGCATAGAACCATGAAAACCGTACTAAATGTGATGTGCAAAGGACATCCTTATCAATGGCCAAAGTACTTAGGTGAAACCCAGCGTTTGCTCAATTCTGCGGTACATACCACTCTTGGTGAACAACCTCATTACGTATTTTTCTCTCGCAGGGCACCTAGGCAAGTAACTAGTGTGTTACCCACAATTAATGATGGTGTAGAAGAGACTGCTATTGCAAAAGCACATGAAATAATTCAGAAAACTCATAGAGAGATGGCCAGCAGGTATCGCGCAATAGCCAATCAAAAGAGGAAGAATGAGAAAGTGGATGAAAACTGTCTCGTATGGGTTAAAAATGAAAGTGTGATTCCCAGCACAAGTAAGAAACTAAACCCAAGATGGTCTGGTCCTTATGTAGTAACCAAAGTGTTTAGGGATGGTGCTAAATATGAGTTAAAAAACTTGTTTGACCACACCATTATTGAACGTGCGGCTGACAAAGTAAAACCTTTTGTAGGACAAGAACAGTGGTTAGTAAAAATGCAGGAAATGGATATTATCAATCCGGATGTGAACGAAAGAGTACAAACCAGAGGTGCTTACAATATTGTTCCTCCCTCTAGATTAATTGAGGAAATTTGAGATCATATTTTTTATACTGTATTTTGTATTTTTGTACTTTTATATGGAAATGTATTTTATTCTGTGCCTTAGCATTGTTCATGCATATAACAATTATGTTAATTTCCAAGTGTCTTTATGGGTTATGTTCATAGATTATGGATCTGATAATAACACTTCGTTACCATGAACCTGTACTCGGTTGAGGTTGTGTATCAAGAGCAACCCCATCCAAAAGCTTTACAAACTCTAGTGGAGTTGTTCAAGTTTTGTAACTGATGTGTAAGTTAGTCATTAGGATGCTTTAAGAGGTATATTATCTTCAAAGGTACTTTTCTCCTGCTTAGGGTTATTGAGTGCATGAGACTGAATGACATGAAAAGGTTGTTTGTAAGGAAAATTATCCTAAGTGATTATACCCTTAATGAGGAGTGACTGGGTCTTAATTGAATTTAAGATCACTCTTACATAGGTGTTTTAACTTGGTAAGGTTATTAGGATGGTTAGGCAGAAACGCGCCTTAAGGGTGGCGTCCCACAACTTGCTCTGTATGTCTGACAGCAGACCTTGAAGATTAAATGTTGCGGCCTATATCCGGCTGAGAGATGGCTACTATACATGGTGCATAAAACTTGTTGTTGTTAGATCTGTTTTCTACCCTAGGTTTTGCAGTTAGTTGATAGTTCTTGATAAATGAAAACCAATTTCCGTAGGGGTAAAGTGATGTAATGACAGAAATGCTTCATTTAACTGAATGGGACTTCCATTTACGGTTTTTAGACTTAATAAACGAATTGGTTTTCATCTCATCAAAATGTCATGTTAGCCACACGTAGTTGAGTTGGTGTAGGATCGAGTGTGCATACGCCGAGGTAGAGAGGCGTAACAAAGGAGTAGTTGTGTCTATGGTCGAGAGTTTGTGATTGAGTGCCAAGGTAAACAGAGGCGTCGTTGTGTGAGCCTCGAGCGTAGCTGCGCTAGGTAAGCTCAGAACGCACTCTTTGAGCCGACAACGACCAGTGTAGAGGGGAAATGTTGCTCCCCCGTATTATTATGTGAAATTCTTACCTTCTCCCTTGTAAAAGGTATGCACTTGTTCTTGTTATCATGTATGTGTTGTAATAACACTTGACATTGTCTGTTGTGGTTATCTTTTTCTTCAAATGTATCAAATAAAGTACAATAAGTTGCCAGTATTGAAACTGCTTTATGCTGTGCTTGCATGTGGTTGGAACTGTGCCACCAACCGTAAGTTAAGATTTGTAATGTTATTCTCAGATTTATCAAGTTAGTCTTTGAGTTGCCAGGCTAACTGTGCAGTGTAACCAGTAGGTTAGGTATGAGTACAGTGTAGCCTAGGCTACAAAGTGTCTGTTGTTTGACATAGGATCGCTGTCCTAAATGAAGACTTTGTATTACAGGGTACCAGTTTGGAGTACCGAGCATGTACTAAGCTTTTGTGTAAGAATAAAAAGACCCCCGGGAACCAGCCTTTCCCTCAACCTCCACTGCAAATGAAGATCCGTCGTTCTCCATAGCAAGAGTCAAGTTACCTTAAGCCTAGGCTTAGAGTATTAGCCTATACCTGTGATGTACCCGTTATTAGCCTATGTCAAGGCTTGGTTTGTTATAGATAGGCTAGCCAGGGGTAAGTCGATTGTCCAAAATTGAATGGTGCCTCCGAACTTAGGTAGGGACAATTGACGAAGGTAAGAGTTAGTGAAAAGTCATGTGTGGAACGGCATGACATATGGTGACAGCGGTGTAGGATGTATTTATCTTATATAGATTAATATATCCATCCCTACGTCCTAAAGTAGCCACGAAACCATTAGGACTATTTATTTTTATATATTTATATGATAGCCTAACCTAGGGTGATTAGGTCTATATCATCCTAGCCTAAGGTACTGTACTACTAGTGTATTTATTTTTATTGTATCGTGTGCTGACTATTTTTCTGGTGTTTCTGTATAACATGGCTCGGAAAATGGAAGGTGAGGTTGAAACAGAAGATTTATATGATAATCTTTTGTCTGCCATGGATAACCAAAGTAGTCAAATGCAACAAGTGTGTGAACAACTTATTGACATGAAAAGAGAAATATCTAGTTTGTCAAATGCTTTACCTGTCACTTCCACCCCATTCAATTCTAACAGAGCTGACACATCTGACATTAACCCATTTGTTACAGTAGACAGAGCGGACATAACGCCAACATCAGTATTGACACATAATTTGCCAATTAGTACACAGCCTGTAGGGCCTAATGATCCAGTTCAGGGTAGTAACACCATTAATAACCCAGTTATTCGGGTAGGTAATGTGCATGACCCTATTGGTAATCAGTCTAAGGGATTTTGCTTAAAACCCAAGGATATTTTGATGTTGAAATTGTCAGATTTGCAAGGTATTGGAACTGATAATAGACTGGCTAGGTTTTTCTGTCAAGTAGAGTTCTGTGTTTCTGCAGATATGGATAGGATCCAAGTAGCACTTACCAGAGTAGATCAAGAAATTGCAACGCTAATAACGGCTGAAATGGCCAAAAGGGGAAATACCATATCTTGGAGTCAAATTAAGGACTTTCTGAATCACCAATTTGCCTGTTCAGTTAATATTACCCAGTCTTGGCAAGAAATAGAGATGGAACGGTACAGCGTAGATGAAGCCCCCAGAACATTTGTTAACAGAATGAAATGTAAATTATCTGCCTTTGCATTGAAATTCCCTAAGGATACCTTGCCAAAAGCTGACAATCTTGTGAAAAGGAAGTTGTATAGTGGACTTGACGGTAGATCCCAAGAACGACTCGTTGACTTCCTTGATGATGGGATACCTTTGGAAAGATTCATTGAACTAGTTGAGTATGAGTATCATTTAGCGATAATAAGTGGAACCGTTACCCAACGTAGAGTTTTACCTGTTCATAATTCTAATTCCCTTCCAAAACCTGCAGTAAATAGTAGTGCACAAACCACATCAAAATTGGAGGATCTAGAGAAGCAGATTAGTGAGTTGTCCAACCAATTAAAAAGATTAGGTAAGAAAAAGGGAAACAATCAGTATTGTGCTTACTGTAAGGTTAGGGATCACAAGCTTTCTGAATGTCCACATAATCCTCCGAGAGGTGTTTGTTTTGATTGCCACAGACCTGGTTGTAAAAGAGGTTCAGCACAGTGCCCAGGTCCTGTCCGAAATGAGTGACTAACGGCCAGTCACAGGTCTCCTTCTATCAATTTGATGATAAATCATGTAATGTGCCATGCCTTAATTGATACTGGTAGTGAAGTATGTGTAGCACAGAAGAGGCTTATAGAAAGTTTAGGTTTACATTGTAATCAAATGAGGAATATCCCACAACTTACTGGAGTAACTCAGCATGTTCTCCCTGTTCTTGGTACGGTGTATTTGGACGTTCATATTGGTTCCAGGGTGATTACCCATTTATTTTCTGTAGTGCCAGATGGTTATTTGGACACAGACATATTGTTAGGAGCAGATTTGATTAGGTCCGCACCGATGACATGGGATGATGCAAAGAAAATAATTGTTTGGGATAGATTTATTTATCCGGTAAGGTATTTGAGACCCAGACCATCTAACAAAAGGGTCAGGCAGATTACGGTACTTCAACCTAATAAACCTCAGGAAGCTCAGGTTAGACTTAGAAAGAAACTTATTCTACCCCAGTTTACTGCTGGTATTTACCCATTAGCTGTAGATGAACCTCCTAACACATTGTTAGAATTTGTACCTGAAGTTAAAGTGTGTCAAACCCAATCTGTGTTGTGCCTTAAGGTTAATGATGCTCAGGAAGTGTTATTACCATTGGTAAATAATACGAAAGCTAGGATGACGATGAAGGTTGGAACTTTATTAGGTTGTTATAGGATAATCAGTGAAGATGATATTGACCAGCCAGATCCAAAGTGCCGGAAAACTAGAATTCAGAATGATTTAGTTCCTCCAGGTGTTGACGTTAGCATCCAATCAGGCAATACTAGAGAAGAAAAGATTAGATATTTGTATTCTCAACAAGATAATTCCCATCTTAATGCTGATCAACAGGCAGAATTAAGTGACATTTTAGTTGCAAATCACTCCATATTCATTCTTGAAGAAAAAGAATTGGGAAAGTTTAAAGATGTTCAAGCTCATATTGCAGTAAGTGATCCACATCCAGTTAGATCTCCCATGTATCGATACCCAGAAAAGGCCAAAACCCTTATTTCCACCATGTTAGAGGATATGGAAGAAAGAGGGATAATAGAACCATCTAATGCAGCATGGTTAAGCCCAATTGTTCTTGTAAGGAAACCCGATCAAACTCAAAGGATGTGCCTCGATTACCGTAAAGTCAACACACACCTCCAGCTTGATATTCACCCTTTACCTAGATTAGAGGAAATGGTAGATACAGCTGCAGGAAACCATTATTATGCTTCTCTAGATATGAAAGATGCATATTATCAAGTGGAATTAGATAAAGAGAGCAGGGATTTAACAACTTTTAGTGATGGAGTTTCACTGTATAGATTTAAACGCCTTCCTTTTGGATTAAGTTGCAGTCCAGCTATATTTTCACGTATCATGTCTAATATCTTGGCTCCTCTTATTAAGAAAGGGTGGGTTAAGAATTACTTAGATGATATAGTTGTTTGGGCTCCCAGTTTTCCCATCTTGTTAAAAAGGTTAGAGCAACTATTCAAACTTTTCAGTGACAAAGGAGTGAAGCTAAACCTAAAGAAATGTCAGATAGGCCAAAGGGAAATAAAGTTTTTAGGTCATATAATCTCCAAGGACGGTTGTAGACCATGTCCAGACAATATCAGTGCAATCAAAGGCATGAAACCACCTACCAATGTTAAGCAAACTAGGAGATTTCTGGGAATGTGTGGGTTTTACAGGAAACACATTAAGGATTATGCTAAAATAGCTGTTCCCATGACTAATCTCTTAAGAGAGAAAGAACCCTTCTTGTGGACAAAGAATTGTCAGTCCAGCTTTGAACAAATGAAACAAGCATTAGTCACTGCTCCAGTGTTAGTAAAGGCTCAAATGACTAAACCCTTTGAATTATTTACTGATGCTAGTTTAGATCATGTAGGTGCGGTTTTGATGCAGAGACAAGAGGATCAGTTGAAACCTGTTGGATATTTCTCTAAGAAACTGAAGCCAGTTGAGCAGCGCTACAGTACCACTGACAGAGAAGCACTTGCTATTGTCTTAGCATGTCGTAGGTTTCATCATTTTCTTTGGGGTGTTCCATTTACCATTCACACAGATCATCAGCCTCTAGTATCAGTGTTCAAGAGAAAGACTAAATCACCTAGAATGAGCCGGTGGGTAATTGAAATGCAGGATTACCGGTTCAAGGTAGAATATCGGCCAGGTAAAAATAATCAGGTGGCAGATCAACTAAGTAGACCAGTTAGAGCAGTTTTTCATCAGAGTAGGGACGATTATCTCGGTCTGAGCAAGGATGAGTTTAAAGAAAGGCAGTTAGAGGAACCAAGGTGGGCTGAGTTAATAACCTTTCTAGAGGGTGGCAAATTACCACGTAAGAGGTTCCCTAGAGCTTTGATTACACAGTTCCTGCTGTACGAAGGCTTATTATATCTCAGTGCAGATAAAGTTGATAACTCCATTCAACTGAGATTAATAGTTCCTAGGGATTTAACCAAGGCAGCTTTGAAGTTCGGTCATGAATCGTTGTCAGGTCACTTAGGAATACGCAAAACAATTGATGCTATTGAAAACTTATTTTATTGGCCTTCATTGCGATCTGATGTTACCAAATATGTAAGTGAATGTATCATGTGTCAAAAACATAAAGCTAGTAGTTCTTTACAACAACAGTTTCAGGAATTGCCTCCAGTAACTAAACCTTTAGAGAGAATCAGTCTTGATTTAACAGATATGTTATCTGGTGCAAATGGTTATAGATATGTATTGACTGTTATTGATCATTATAGCCGGTATGTTAAGTTCTATCCCTTGCGAAGTAAGTCTACAGAGGAGGTAAGCAAAAACTTCCTTATGTATCTGAATGACTTTGGTGTACCTATGACTGTCATTCTGGATAATGGTGCTGAATTCACTTCAAATCAATTTAGAGAATTATGTCGCGAACATAAGATCAATACAGGTTATATTACCCCATATCATCCACAAGGAAACAGTGTTAGTGAAAGGATGCATAGAACCATGAAAACCGTACTAAATGTGATGTGCAAAGGACATCCTTATCAATGGCCAAAGTACTTAGGTGAAACCCAGCGTTTGCTCAATTCTGCGGTACATACCACTCTTGGTGAACAACCTCATTACGTATTTTTCTCTCGCAGGGCACCTAGGCAAGTAACTAGTGTGTTACCCACAATTAATGATGGTGTAGAAGAGACTGCTATTGCAAAAGCACATGAAATAATTCAGAAAACTCATAGAGAGATGGCCAGCAGGTATCGCGCAATAGCCAATCAAAAGAGGAAGAATGAGAAAGTGGATGAAAACTGTCTCGTATGGGTTAAAAATGAAAGTGTGATTCCCAGCACAAGTAAGAAACTAAACCCAAGATGGTCTGGTCCTTATGTAGTAACCAAAGTGTTTAGGGATGGTGCTAAATATGAGTTAAAAAACTTGTTTGACCACACCATTATTGAACGTGCGGCTGACAAAGTAAAACCTTTTGTAGGACAAGAACAGTGGTTAGTAAAAATGCAGGAAATGGATATTATCAATCCGGATGTGAACGAAAGAGTACAAACCAGAGGTGCTTACAATATTGTTCCTCCCTCTAGATTAATTGAGGAAATTTGAGATCATATTTTTTATACTGTATTTTGTATTTTTGTACTTTTATATGGAAATGTATTTTATTCTGTGCCTTAGCATTGTTCATGCATATAACAATTATGTTAATTTCCAAGTGTCTTTATGGGTTATGTTCATAGATTATGGATCTGATAATAACACTTCGTTACCATGAACCTGTACTCGGTTGAGGTTGTGTATCAAGAGCAACCCCATCCAAAAGCTTTACAAACTCTAGTGGAGTTGTTCAAGTTTTGTAACTGATGTGTAAGTTAGTCATTAGGATGCTTTAAGAGGTATATTATCTTCAAAGGTACTTTTCTCCTGCTTAGGGTTATTGAGTGCATGAGACTGAATGACATGAAAAGGTTGTTTGTAAGGAAAATTATCCTAAGTGATTATACCCTTAATGAGGAGTGACTGGGTCTTAATTGAATTTAAGATCACTCTTACATAGGTGTTTTAACTTGGTAAGGTTATTAGGATGGTTAGGCAGAAACGCGCCTTAAGGGTGGCGTCCCACAACTTGCTCTGTATGTCTGACAGCAGACCTTGAAGATTAAATGTTGCGGCCTATATCCGGCTGAGAGATGGCTACTATACATGGTGCATAAAACTTGTTGTTGTTAGATCTGTTTTCTACCCTAGGTTTTGCAGTTAGTTGATAGTTCTTGATAAATGAAAACCAATTTCCGTAGGGGTAAAGTGATGTAATGACAGAAATGCTTCATTTAACTGAATGGGACTTCCATTTACGGTTTTTAGACTTAATAAACGAATTGGTTTTCATCTCATCAAAATGTCATGTTAGCCACACGTAGTTGAGTTGGTGTAGGATCGAGTGTGCATACGCCGAGGTAGAGAGGCGTAACAAAGGAGTAGTTGTGTCTATGGTCGAGAGTTTGTGATTGAGTGCCAAGGTAAACAGAGGCGTCGTTGTGTGAGCCTCGAGCGTAGCTGCGCTAGGTAAGCTCAGAACGCACTCTTTGAGCCGACAACGACCAGTGTAGAGGGGAAATGTTGCTCCCCCGTATTATTATGTGAAATTCTTACCTTCTCCCTTGTAAAAGGTATGCACTTGTTCTTGTTATCATGTATGTGTTGTAATAACACTTGACATTGTCTGTTGTGGTTATCTTTTTCTTCAAATGTATCAAATAAAGTACAATAAGTTGCCAGTATTGAAACTGCTTTATGCTGTGCTTGCATGTGGTTGGAACTGTGCCACCAACCGTAAGTTAAGATTTGTAATGTTATTCTCAGATTTATCAAGTTAGTCTTTGAGTTGCCAGGCTAACTGTGCAGTGTAACCAGTAGGTTAGGTATGAGTACAGTGTAGCCTAGGCTACAAAGTGTCTGTTGTTTGACATAGGATCGCTGTCCTAAATGAAGACTTTGTATTACAGGGTACCAGTTTGGAGTACCGAGCATGTACTAAGCTTTTGTGTAAGAATAAAAAGACCCCCGGGAACCAGCCTTTCCCTCAACCTCCACTGCAAATGAAGATCCGTCGTTCTCCATAGCAAGAGTCAAGTTACCTTAAGCCTAGGCTTAGAGTATTAGCCTATACCTGTGATGTACCCGTTATTAGCCTATGTCAAGGCTTGGTTTGTTATAGATAGGCTAACCAGGGGTAAGTCGATTGTCCAAAATTGAATGGTGCCTCCGAACTTAGGTAGGGACAATTGACGAAGGTAAGAGTTAGTGAAAAGTCATGTGTGGAACGGCATGACATTAGGACTGAGACAAAAAAAAAAAATGGAATCATCTACCCCATATCTGTAATTATGGGCTTCCGGCCAAAGCACAGAGTCCTACCCTAAGCATTGGATCCCCCTGGATTCCGAAGACCCGACACTTGAGAATAGTTCCGCCAAAAAGGTCCAAACCATCTTTGAGATGGCTGATATCATCCAATACTCTCATATATAGCTTTGAATGCAAATACCTAATACCTCCCAACTGTGACACCTCCTCCCATTCATCGAAGCAGGCCACAAATAACAGATGTAGAAACATCCACGCCAGCAGCTATAATGGATGTAGAAACATACACGCCAAATAAAAATAAATAAATAAAATCTATATCTATATCTATATCTATATCTATATCTATATCTATATCTATATATATATATATATATATATATATATATATATATATATATATATATATATATATATATATATATATATATATATATATATATATATATATATATATATATATATATATACACACACACACACATATAAAAGGGGAAATTTTTCTCATTGAGTTGGGACAGCAAGACGAAAGTAAGTTTATAGAATTAGGAGAAAGTCGAAGCAATATTAAGAGGAAGAGAAAGATGAGAGAGAAAGAATTTAGATTTGAACTGGGGGAGCAATTTCCCCAAGTTCGAGAGCCCTCTTGCCCGTCACCAAGCTTAGGGGATTGATATGCCGTGTTGAAGCTCAATGACTTCATTAAGGCATTTTCTTATTAAAAGGATCCTTCCGAGGAGCTGCTGGATAACCTCCAGGCATCAAGTCGAAGTGATTTCACCGCCCTGTGGAAGATCCCGTTGTGTGGTTGTCTGAGAAGCTCTACACGAGGTGGTAGCTCGCAGGTTGTCTCGAGAAAGTGACCACATCAGAAACTTCTCTTCTCCTCTTCAATTGGGTAGAGGAAGCCATGGTTCCGTGTTGCAAGTCTAGAGCTATAGGCTGCTCTGACGAGCGGCCAAACAGGGCAGGATTGAATGCCTGTGTAACGGCTCTAACTAGGGCACTGAACCAAGGCTGCTGACTGACCGAAGCACTGTCAGACAGATACCCTGAAGGGAAAGGTCCGAAGGATTCCTACGAGGAGTTACCGTAATAGGTGGGTCCGCCTTAGAAGAAGGCAATTTCGGGATCCTGAACCCCTCTGCTGGTGCCTGTTTCCCTTTTCCCAAAGGTTGTGCTGAAATGCATTTGCGGGGAGGGGAATGAGGTGATGGTGACCTGGCCGGGTGTAGTTCCTGAGCACGTGCCTGTTGGCGTGTGCGTGGGGGGGGGGAACGTTGGCGGGCAGGTGATAGCTAGCACGCAGGTGAGGGCTGGAGCATGGCTCTTGCCCGCGCCAACAAGTGGTGGTGCGCGGGCGAGTGTTGGCATGCACAAGCAGGCACATAGGGCGAGTAAGGGCGAGTCGGACGCGCATGTCCTGGTGCATGCGCGCGGGAGAGACCTGGCGCGCAGAAGAGCGCTGGTGCTTAGGAGAGCGCTGGATTGCGCGCGTTGTTTGCACGTGCATAGGAGCGTGAAGGTGCGTGCGCGCAGGAGAGTGATGGCGCATAGGAGAGCGCTGGCGCGCAGGAGAATATTGGCGAGCAGGAGCTTGCTGACATGCAGGTGAGTGCTGGCACTCGTGAGCGCGCTTGTGCACTGGAGAGATTTGATGCGCAGGAGAGCACTGGTGTGCATTAGAGTGCTGGCACTTAGGTGTGTGTTGGCGTACGGGAGAGCATTGGCACTCAGGAGACCACTGGCGCGTAGGAGATCATGGGCGCGTCGGTGCAGGGCACGCAGGAGATTGCAGACTCGCAGGAGAGCGCTGACATGCAGGAGATTGTGGGCGCGCAGGAGAGCATAAGAGCACAGAAGGGCGCTGGAGCGTAGGAGACCGTGGGCACGTGAGCGCAGGGCACGTAGGAGACCGACGTGCAGGAGAACACCGACTTGCAGGAGAACACCGACGTGCAGGAGATCACTGGCGCGTAAGCTCATGTTATAGCTGCCGTCTAAGAGGGCGAGCAGGTGAAGGGGCGCGCCGAAGCGTTATAGAGAGCTGACGAGCAGGCTGGTGTTAATGAGCTGCTGGTGAGCGCTGATGTCCTGTAGGAGGTTGGCGAGCTGCAGGGCGATGGCGCACAGCAGCGCACTTCGGTATGGCCTCGAGGCTTTACTGGGAACAGGAACGGTGAAGGAAGGTCAGCAGATCTGATGGTTGGCAGGTCAGGAACTAGGATGTGCCCTTTGTAAGGGCGAGCATCCACCAATGGAGATCACGAACGATCCGCAGAGAGGTCCAGGACCGAAGTCGGAGGACTAGTAGCAGGTCTAGTGAAGGTCGAAGGTCAAGGGCCAGATGACTGCAGCAGAGGCTCCTCTGCAGGTGAAGGCTGCGATGACAAAGCAGAAGAGACCTCTAAGGCGAAGTGGAGGGAGAGCTTCCCGACGAAGGGGCCGTTGGATCAGCAAGCTGATCGTACGCCGCAGCAGTCCTCTGGAGAGGAGTTTCTATGAGTGAACTCCCCCGAGGGGGAGAAACACTCGCAGGAAAGACAGATGTTGGACTTAATTTCCCCCTCAAAGGATGTTCAGGAATGGGGGGAACTAAGTCGGCAGCAACCACTAGAGGGTCTGGAGGGGCAGAGGAGTCGGATGAGATCAAGGGTGACACCTCTGCCACCACAACGTCAACAAGGGCCAGAGGATCTACATCTGACGGAGATGATCTGTAGATGATCTGCAGCAATGCATCCTTGGAGGGTGAACCCGTGAGCCCCCAGGACGACCAAACCTTTACCAAGGGGGTTAGTGACAAGGCCTCACCCAGGGGGAGAGGTGGAACCACTTCGCTAGGGGAAACAACACCACCTCTATTGGACCGGGGTTGGCCGACATTAACTTGGTCTACGCTACTACTCGACAGTCTGTCGTAAGAGGCCGAACGAGTAGGGGCTTCTGAGGAGGATCGGGAGACAGAAGAAGAGGCATTGGGTTTTCCTCCCTTCGAAGGAACCTTCGAAGAAGAAATATCCCGCTTAGACTTCTTCCGCAGTCGCCTAAACCTCTCCCACAGGGAGGAAGACCACTCCCCACACTCATTATACTTATTATCACTATCACACCGTTGACCTCTGCAGATAGGGCAAAGGGTGTGAGGATCTATCTCCACAAGGCCGGCCGGTGAGTCTAGGGTAGGAGCGCAAGGTAGCACAAGTCAACTTCACAAACACACACTAGAAAAAGAAAAAGCAAAAAAACAGACTAATGGCTGTCCAAATAAAGGCAAAGGATGAAGAGCGGCAACATCCGTTCACCATCCGAGCCAAAAGCAAAGTGACCTCAATCACGTGTGTGAGGGGAAGCAGTAGCAAGCTACCCTGCCCTACCTCCCGCTACCTAGCGGTGTGGGTAGTTAACCCTCACTAAACTTTAATGGCTCGTCATTTCAGCTACGGCGAAAGTAATACCCCAAATAAATATGAAAAATTCGTAGATAATTTGTATTTTTCCTAACTATACAAACCTTAGCTATATAATAGGAGTATTACTTTTGATGTAGCTGAAATTACAAGCCACTAAAATTTAACAAGGGTTTACTACCCACACCGCTAGTTAGCGGGGGTAGGGGAGGGTAGCTTGCTATCCCCCCCCCCCCCACACACACACACACACCTGTGCTTGAGCTCACTTTGCTTGGAGATAGGACTTCAAGGGGGATAGGGCTGGCGGGCAAGTTTGATTAAATAGCTAAGGTTTGTATAGTTAGGAAAAATAAAAATTATCTACGAATTTGTCATTTGTTCCGTAACTGACATACAAACCACGCTATTTAATAGGGGTGACTCACCCATTAGGAAGGGTGGACGTCCCAGCCAGTACTAGCTTTTTGGCTTTGCCCGGGGGCTCGTAATTTGAGTGTATCAGCACCCAAGAAATAAGGAGTCCCTGCACCTCGCTAGAACCTTGCTACGCAAGGACTGCGGCCTACGCAAGCTGTGTGTGAAGGCGTAACGAAGTGTGACTCGTCCTAGGAAGTTGATCTGAAGTTCTTTAGATGGAAACTTGTAGACTAGGACTCTCCCAATACCACCTTGTCAGGGTATGGGGACGTGACAGTATTAAATTAATACTAGGAACACAAGGAAACATGGTTTACCTGCAGTGGTTTGAGGTGAGCTATGCAGAGAACCCAGGATGCTGCTTTCCCCAAGAGAGGGGATGATGAAGAAAAGAATAAGGGCCAGTCAAACCTTTTCATTCAAGCAGACTAAAACCGGGTAACAATGCCCTCGACCTTCTGCTACTTGTCCAATAAGGAGCCTGAGGTTTTAAACCAGCTGTTGTGCAGCCACCACAGGGCCGATATAGAACGTATCGAGCCTCCTGTGGGTCACGTCTTACAGGTAGAGGGCTGTGAAGGTTGTCTGATGCTTCCACACCCCAGCTTGAAGGACCTGCGTCACTGAAAAATTCTTTTTGAAGGCCAGGGACGTAGCTACGCCCCTGAAATCATATGCTCTAGGGTGGCGTGACGGAGGAGGATCTGGATTCAGGGACAGATGATTCCCCCTACGAATCCATGCCAAGATGGTGTTCTTGGTGACCCTCCTCTTATTACTCCCTGTGCTATCGAATAAGGCTGACACATAAGGACAAACTGCAGCTATTCTTTTAAGATACAGCCTCAAACTCCTTACTGGGCATAGTAGGAGATGGTCTGAGTCATCTGTTACAGAATGGAGACTAGAAATCCGGAAGGAGTCAAATCAAGGATCCACTACTCCAGGATTCTGAGTCTTAGCAATGAACTCAGGGACGAATCTGAACGCTACCTCCTCCCATCCCCTTGAATGGGCGATGTCATATGAGGGACCATGAAGTTTGCTAACACGCTTGGCCGAAGCCAAAGCTAGTAAGAACACCGTCTTCCAAGTTAGGTGGCGATCTGAAGCCTGGCGTAATGGTTCATAGGGAGGTCTCTTAAGAGACCTGAGAACTCGAACCACGTTCCATGGAGGAGGTCCCACTTCCTACTGAGGGCAGGTAAGTTCATAACTTCGTATGAGTAGGGAAAGTTCCAGCGAAGAAGAAATGTCCATTCCTTTCAGCCTGAAGGCTAGACGTAAGGCTGAGCGATAGCCTTTCACTGCCGAGACTGAAAGGCGCATTTCCTCCCGCAAATACACAAGGAACTCCGCTATTGCTGGAATAGTGGCATCAAGTGGAGAGATACCTCTTCCACGACACCAACCACAGAAGACTTTCCACTTTGCCTGGTAGACAGATGCAGATGATTTTCGCAGATGTCCAGACATCCTAATCGCAACTTGCTGCGAAAATCCTTTCTCAGCGAGGAGATGCTGGATAGTCTCATGGCGTGAAGTCGTAGCGAAGCTACGGCTTTGTGGAAGATGTTGGCATGTGGTTGTTTGAGTAGATTGTGCCGTGGAGGGAGCTCTCTTGGTAGCTCCGTTAGGAGTTGCAGAAGGTCCGGAAACCATTCTGCGTGATACCATAGCGAAGTTATGATTGATTGATTTAAAGTTTTCAGGCATCCTGACATCTGAGGTCATTGACGCCGGTAACAATTAACTTATGTATACAAAAATAAAAAATAAAATAAAATAAAAAATAAAAGGGTCATCGAAAGATTGACCGATGTTCTGGTCTTGCTGAGCACCCTCCTCATCAGACAGAATGGGGGAAAAGCGTAAACGTCCATATTGTCCCGCCGTTGTTGGAAGGCATCTTGCCAGAGAGCCTTGGGGTCTGGGACTGGGGAGCAGTACAGCGGAATAAGTTCAGAGTTGTTGCGAACAGATCCACAGTCGG
Source organism: Palaemon carinicauda (assembly GCF_036898095.1). Lineage (NCBI taxonomy): Eukaryota > Metazoa > Arthropoda > Malacostraca > Decapoda > Palaemonidae > Palaemon > Palaemon carinicauda. The sequence continues at coordinate 73,078,752 of NC_090756.1, forward strand.
AGAACCCCACAAAGTCAGGACTTTGTTGGCTACTAGATGATCCAAAGACCACTCGGTACTCACTATCTGGGACGCTCTGCTCAGATTGTTGGCGAGCACATTCCTCTTGCCTGGAATGAAACGAGCCGATAACGGAATCAAGTGGACTTCGGCCCATCTCAGCATCTCTACTGCAAGATGGGATAGCTGCTTTGAAAAGGTACCTCCTTGTTTGTTGATGTAAGCCACTACTGTGGTGTTGTCGCTAATCACCACCACAGAGTGACCCGCCAGGTACTGTTGGAACTGTTGAAGGGCCAGAAAGACGGCCTTCATCTCTAGAAGATTTATATGGAGGCACTTTTCTGATTCTGACCACAGGCCTGAGGTCGTGTGGTGCAGTACGTGGGCCTCCCACCCTTTCTTTGAGGCGTCCAAAAAGAGTATCAAATCTGGGGGGAGGACGAGAAGATCCACTCCTCTTCGTAGGTTCTCATCTGTCACCCACCACTGGAGGTCCATCCGTTCCGCATGTCCCATAGGGATCATGATGTCCGGGGAATCGTAACCTTGATTCCACCGGGACTTCAGCCACCACTGGAGGGATCTCATCCTGAGGCAACTGTTGGGAACTAGACGAGCCAAAGAAGATAGGTGACAAAGGAGACGTAACCATGATTGGGCTGGAAGTTCTTCTCATCTGAGAAAAGGGCTTGCGACCTTCCTCAGCCTTGCTATCCTGTCGTCTGATGGGAAGGCTTTGTGGAGATTGGTGTCTATAACCATGCCTAGATATACCAGTCTTTGAGTGGGAAGCAAAGAGGACTTCTCGAGATTTACCATGATCCCCAGATCCTGGCAAAGTCCCAGAAGTTTGTCTCGGTGTTGAAGAAGGGATGACACCGAATCTGCTAGGATCAGCCAGTCGTCCAGATAACGGAGGAGACGGATGCCAATCCTGTGTGCCCACGAAGATATTAGGGTGAATACTCTGGTGAAAACCTGCGGTGCTGTGGAGAGACCAAAACATAGCTCCTTGAACTGGTACTCCTTGTTGTCTAGGCTGAATCTTAAGTACTTCCTTGAAGACGGATGGACTGGGATCTGGAAGTACGCATCCTTCAGATCCAGTGTACACATTAAGTCTTGCGGTCTCACTGCTAGTCTGACCGTGTCTGCGATCTCCATGCTGAACGAGTTTGTTTGACAAACTTGTTCAGAGTTGAGAGGTCAATGACTGGTCTCCAGCCTCCAGACGCCTTCTTTACAAGAAAGAGTCGACTGAAGAAACCTGGGGATCCGTCGAGGACCTCTTGGAGAGCGCCTTTCTTCAACAGGGTCTGGACTTCTGCCCGAAGGGCTTGCCCCTTTGCCAATCCCATGGCAAGGGAGCTCAGTGACACTGGATTCGTTGTCAGGGGAGGTAGAGATGTTGTGAACGGGACGCGATATCCCTGACTGATTATGGAAATCGTCCAGGAATCGGCCACGAGTTGCTGCCACCTGTCTGTGCAACTTTGTAGGCATCCCCCCACTGGTGGACATGCAGGGGGACTGCCAATATCAGAGTTTGCGGCCTCGGCTGCTCCCTCTAGGATTCTTACCTCCTCTGGAAGACTTTTTGCCTTTCCTGTCCTTGACAGGAAAGGGCTTAGACACCACTGTCTTCGCTGCTGCCGTCGGTTTTGTGGTCTTGATCGGACGGGACTGCTGGGGTGCTGGAGGCTTATAGGGCTTGGATGTCAAAGCACTATGTAGGAGGGAGTCTTGGTGGGACTTCCTCCACCTCTCAGCAGCCTGTTCCACATCCTTAGGCTCAAACAAATTTGTTCCTTCTAAGGAAGAATGCCTGAGCCTATTTATCTCGGTGCTAGGGACCTTCTGATGGAACCTCTCAGCCACCGCATCCTGACATTTCAGGATGGTGTTTGCCCACAATTTCGAGACTTGGTGGGCCAGAAACTCGACCATGCGATTGCCTGAGAGGAGGAACGTCTCCGTAGCTTTCCTGGTACTGTACGTTCTTTGGAGAAGTCCTCAGAATGTATCAGGATACCTAAGGTCCCTAACGAAATATAAAGCCACGAAGTGGCTTGCATAGCACACTTCGCAACCTTCTCCTGGTTAAGGATCTCGGTTGCCCTGGTTAAGGATCTCGGTTGCCAAGAACGAGACCTGCCGGTTGGAGTCTCTCTTAAGAGGGACTCCCCTGTTAAGCTCTTCCAACGAATGGTGGAGAGGAAGAGCTAAACAAGGCTACTCCAAGATCTCGAAGTACCTCCTTTGCTGTACGCGAGGAGGTGGGAGAAGCTTGTTGCCGGCAGTGGAACGGTTGGAGGAGGACAACTCAGAGAGCTGAACAGCGATCTTGTCCCTGGTACTCTTAACCCCCTGAGACCAAGACAGAACCGCACTGGCCTTAACAGGTTTTTGAGTGCCAAATACGCGGTCCAAAACCATGTCTTTGCCCTCTCGAGGGGGGATCTCTGGGTCAGCAAACCCATTGAGAGCCCTCATAAGAGTCAGCACCTGCCAAAATGCATGCTCTGACTCTTGTAGTTCTCCTCCAGATGTTGGACTTGCAGCGAAGTCTCCTGTCCCCAAAGGCTCTTCTTGGGGAGATTTGCGGACATTCTCCGAGTGGCTAGCTGCCTCCGTCCTAATTCGTGTCGGGATTTTGGTACCGTCTTCGAGTCCTTCGACTCACTCCTGGGAGGGATGAAGGACTCTAACATAGACGGTGGCAAGTTCTTTTCAGCCCCTACCCAGGAAGACTTTTCAATGCGAGGTGGGGTTTCCCTCATTGGTGCGATGGGGGAACGTCTCACCTCACGTGACTTCCCGTCCTCGTCTGACGGGGAAGGAGAAAAAGTCTGGGGAGGTGAAGGAACCTGCCTCAAAGGCCTACGAGGAGTCACCTTAGCTCTCGGAGAAGTCACCGCATCCGGAACTCCTCTTTTTCTCTTCTAAAGGGGTAGAGACAGCCAAGGATCTGTGCCCCAACTCAGAGAGAACAGGCTTGAAAGCCTGCATAACTGCTCTGATTAGCAGCCCGAACCAAGGCTGTTGACTGACAGCAGCGCTGTCAGACACTCCCTCTGGAGGGACAGGAATCGACGGATCCCTGGGAGGAGTTTCCATAGGGGGGTTCGCCTGAAAAGAAGAAGAGATCCTGGACCTTTCTGGATGCTTCCCTTTCGGCGCAGTGCGCGCTGTTATACGCTTGCAGGGAGGGGAATGCAGCGATGGCAACCTTGCCGTGCGTTATCCAGCAGCCTCGCGCGCGGGAGGGTATTGACGCGCGCGGGAGGGTATTGACGCGTGCGCGGGAGGGTATTCACGCGCGCACGGGAGGGTATTGACGAGCGCGCGGGGGCGTGTAATGGAGTGCACACATGCGCGCGGGCGATTGCGAGGACGCGCAGGAGAGTGATGGTGCGTAGGAGCGCGCGCGGGAGACTGTGGGTACACAAGAGAGCGCGCAGGACACCGATTGCGAGCGGGCGCGGGCAATGTCAGGTCGTTGAACACGCGGGCGTGCGGGCGACAGTTCGCGCGCCCCATTAGATGTCGTAGGGCGCGCTCGCAGGAGAGTTACACCTGGCGAGCGGGTGCGCAGCTGGAGCCTGTGCGTGTGGGCGCGCGTCACTATGGTGGCATGCAACTGTACGAGAGAATGGGCGCGCGCGTATCCTCGCAGGCGCAAGAGGGTGACTGAGCGTGAATTCGCGATGGCGAGTGCTGGCGCGTTGGAGACAGCAGTTGGCACGTTGGCAAGCGCTGGCGCGTAGAAGAAGTCTTTGACTTCCCAACGGCGCCCAGATCCGAAGATCGTGGGCGCGCAGGAGAGATCGCTGTGCGTGGGCGCTGGCGTGCGGGAGAGCGCTGGCGAGCAGGAGAGCACTGGCACGCGGGAGGGCACTGGCGCGCACGAGAGCTATAGTGAGCGCTGACGAGTTGGAGAGTGCTGACACGTAGGAGAACGCTGGCGCGCAGGAGGTTACTGGCGCGCAGGAGGTTGATGGCGCACAGTGGCACGCTGACGCGCAGGTGAGCGCTGGCGCTACCTCAGGCAAAGCCTGGCACGCTCATTGCCTCTCGTTTCCGGAGGGCTTGCCTCCTCGACCGCTTGCTCCCCTAACTACTCTTCCTCTAGTCTAGAGGGACGTCTAGAGGAATCTGTACCTGAGCCTCTACCTCTAGGACGAAAGGTAGTAGTCTGCCCCTCAAAGGCGGAAGTAAAGGCTGGTGACCGAGTCACCACTTGCTGGGGTACCAACTGGTAGGTGGGTTGGGGCTGTGCCACTGTATGTGGCGCCGCAGTCACGGGAAGTTGTTGTCTAGCAGGGCGAGTTAGCACTCTTGGCCTCTTTGTCTTTCTCTTCGGTTGGGGACCCTCATCCGGAGAAGACTTTCTTTTCGAAGACATGACCCACTTCTGGAGAAGATTTCTATTCTCCGTGGTGGCCTTGTTGACTATTTCCTTGACTAGATCGTTTGAAAACAGATCTTTCCCCCTTATGTTGGAAGATATCAACTTCCTGGGCTCGTGTTTAACTGCAGCCGAAGCAAACACGAACTCTCTACAAGCCCTTCTTGCCCTAACAAAGCTGTAGAAATCATTCGTTAGGGTTGCCAAATGTGCCTTGGTCATGAACATGTCTGGGGCTCCTTGCTCACTGGCCATTGCCTCCATGAACACCTGGAGGGACAGAGAGGCAGCAAGCCTCTCCTTTGTATCTTGTTCTCTACATAGGAGAAACTCAAGACAACTTGGGGAGGTTTTCGTTGAACTGACATCCAGCGATGTCAGTCTCCAACTTCCCAACTGAGAAGGTAAGTTGAATATCCTTCCAGTCTTTATCATTCGATGGCAAGGCCAGGGAGGGGGGCCTACACTCTTCTAGTGCAGGGCAAGGTTTCCCTGCTTCCATTGCCTTAACCACTGCCCTGAACAATTTTTCCGCAAAATAGGTGATCTTCGCCCTTAGTTGTTTCAGGGATAAGTCTGAGCCCGATGTTTCCCCTTTAAAGAGCTGTCTTCCCCTGAAGTCTGAAGTTCTACAAAGATAGACCTTTAGACACTCCACTGGACACAGCGAGACATCTTCCTTCAGAGGGCATATTCTCCAGGGACCCCACCTCCTGGTGGGTAGCTCGTTCTTGGCGAGAAAGAGATTCAGTTCTCCCACTTCCGTAAACTGAATATGGCCCTCTTCCTGAGAAAGGGCCACTATCTCACTAACTCTAATCCCCAAGGCTAGAGCAAACAAGAATATAACTTTTTGAGTACAATCCTTCAGAGAGCAGTTCTCATTGTCCAACATTGAGGCAAAGTGTAATACCTTATCCAAGGACCATGAGATGGGCTTTTGAGGTGCTGCATGCCTAAGCCTAGCACGGCCTTAGGAATCTTGTTAAAGATTTCATTAGAAAAGTCTACTTGGAAAGCGTAAAGCAAAGGTCTAGTCAAGGCAGATTTACACGTAGTTATCATGTTGGCTGCTAAACCTTGTTCATGAAGATGAATAAAGAAGGATAAGCAGAAATCTGTTGAGATTTCTTTTGGTTTTCTTGCCTTGACAAAAGCAACCCACTTCTTCCAAGAAAACTCATATTGCCTTCTGGTAGATTTGGACTTATATTCCTCTAAGAAGTCTATATTTTCTTTTGAGATCCCAAACCTTTTCCTTACTGCTAAGGAGAGAAAATCATGAGATGAAGGTCTTGGGTTTTCCATAATGAAGCAAAGACAGTCGACTTCTGTACTTGTTGAGTCAGAACTGGGTCCGGCAGAGGAATGTGCCTCAGCTGCAATTCCAATACTAGAGGGAACCAGTTTCTCCGGGGCCACTTGGGAGACGCAAGGGCTGCTGTTCCTTGAAAAGATTTCAGCTTGTTGAGGACTTTCATAAGCAGGTTGGTTGGAGGGAACAGACAAATCCTGGTCCATCTGTTCAAGTCGAGGGACATGGCGTCCACCGCTTCCGCTAGAGGGTCCTTGTATGGGGCCGCATAGCGAGGTAGTTTCTTGTTGTCGCTCGTCGCGAAGAGGTCGATCTGTAGTTCTGGGACTTGAGGTAAGATGAAGGAGAACGATATTGCATCTAGGGAACATTCTGACACTATCGGCATTAGTCTGGATGGAGCGTCCGCCATCACATTGCGGAAACCTTGAAGGTGAACTGCTGATAAGTGCCATCTCTTCTTTTCCGCTAAACCGAAGATGGCTAACATAACTTGGTTGAGTTGAGGTGATCTCGAACCTTGACGATTCAAACATCTCATTATCACCTCGCTGCCCAGAATCAGTCTTATGTGGACTGAAGGGCGAGGGGACAGTTTCTTCAAAGTGAGGAAGACTGCCATGGCCTCTAAACTGTTGATGTGGAAGGTCTTTAATAGAGAGGACCAAGTTAGCTGGACTTTCAGTTAATGAGAGTGACCTCCCCATCCTTCCTTTGATGTGTCCGTGTGGATGATGACTGAGGCAGGAGGCGGTTGCAGAGGCACAGACCTCTTCAGGTTCTTGACCTTCGACCATGGCTTAGAAGTGATCATAGTCGGATCGGCATCGGTCTTACTAGATCTCTTAGAGCGTTTGATGCGTATCTTCTCCAGACTCCTGACGCATCTTTTAGCTGCGCTCTTAGCTGCGCTCTTAGCACTGGGTATGTCATTGATGCAAACTGAAGAGAGCCCAGCACTCTCTCCTGTTGGCGTCTTGATATCCTGTTGGATTTCAGTAGTCTCTTGAAAGATCGTGCTATCTCTCTCCTCTTCTTTAATAGAATGGAGAGGCGATGTGACTAAGTTCCAATGTATACCTAGCCATTGAAACTTCTGAGCGGGAGATAGTCGAGACTTTTTTTATGTTGATCTTGAATCCCAGATGTTCCAGGAACTGGATCACTTTCTTGGATGCTTGCATGCATTCTGTCTCGGATGCTGCCCACACCAGTCAATCGTCCAGGTAGGCCATCACCTGGACACCTTCTAGGCATAGTTGTTGAACGACTGCATCTGCAAGCTTCGTGAATATCCTTGGGGCTATGTTTAGTCCGAAGGGCATGGCTCTGAAAATAGACTTTTTTTTTTTTTTTATAGCCTGAATCCTAGGTAGGAGGAGAGTTGGCGATTGATCGGAATGTGCCAATAGGCATCTGCCATGTCGATGGAGACTGTGTATGCCCTTTTGGGCAGTAGGTTCCTTATGTGTTGAAGGGTCAGCATCTTGAACTTGTCGTTTTCTATGAACTTGTTGAGTGGTGACAAATCCAGAATGACTCAGTTTGTCCGAGTCTTCTTGGGATCACAAAACAGCCTTCCTTGTAATTTGATGGACTTTGCCCTCCTTATCACCCGTTTGCACAAGAGTTCTTGGGTATATTCTAACGGGGGTGGAGTGTTGGAAGAATTGAGGATATGACGGTGGAGCTGTCTTCCAGCTCCAACCTAGTCGTTCTTGATCAGGCTGTGGGCCCAGGGATCGAAGGTCCAGCGATCCCGGAATAGTCGGAGTCTTACTCCTAACAGAAGCATCTCGTTGCTTCTGGGTTCCGGAGGGCTTGTCTCCTTGACCGCGTCCTCCCCAACCACTTCTTCCTCTTGAGGGATGTCTAGAGGAACCTCTACTTGACCCTCTACCTTTAGGGTGAAAGGTAGTGGTCCGCATCTCATAGGCGGGAGTGAAGGCTGGAGACTGAGTCACCACCTGCTGGGGTACCATCTGGTAGGTGGGTTGGGGCTGTGCAGCCATTTGGGGCATCGCGGTCATGGGAAGTTGCTGTTGTTGTCTTGCAGGGCGAGAGGGCAACCTTGGCCTCTTTGTCTTCCTTTTCGGTTTGGGGACCCTCATCCGGGGAAGACTTCCTTTTAGCCGACATACCCCTCTTTTGGAGAAGGTTCCTGTTCTCCGTGGCAGCCTTGTCAACTATCTCCTTGACCACTTCACTTGGGAAGAGGTCCTTTCCCCAGATATTGGAAGATATCAACTTCCTGGGTTCGTGTTTTACCACAGCCAAGGCTAACACGAATTCCCTGCAAGCCCTTCTAGCCCTAACAAAGCCATAGAAGTCTTTCATCAGGGTTGCCAAATGTGTTTTGGCCACGACCATGAACATATTTGGGGATCTATGCTCACTGGCCATTGCCTTCGAGGTGGTCTGGAAGGACAGAGAGGCAGCAAGCCTTTCCTTCGTCTCCTGCTCCCTGCGCAGGAGAAAATCAGACAACTTAGGGAGGTTTTCACTGAACCGACGTCCAGCGATATCCGCCTCCAACTCCCCGACTGAGAAGGTAAGCTGTATATCCTTCCAGTCCTTCTGATCTGTAGGCAGGGCTAGGGCAAGGGGCCTACACTCCTCCTGTGTAGGGCAAGGTTTCCCAGCTTCCACTGCCTTGAACCCTTTTTCCGCAAAGGGAAAGGCCATTGTAGCTGGAGCAAGAAAGGAAGGGTGTTTCTTACTCAGGGCTGGCACCTTAAGATTAGTGAAGCCCCTGTCCTTCAGACTGCTAGCCAACAAAACTTGAGCCTTTGCATGGTCAAGCACTATGACCTCTTTCGGCTCGTCTCCTCTTTTGATACGGGTTCTGCCTTTAGACGGACAAAACGGTCGAATAAGACTCAAAGCTGGGCCAGAATTCGATGTCCTCGATAAGGACAGCTCCCAGCTGATCTGAGATAAAAAATCTTCCCATTCGTGATTGGCATGTACTGTGCATACCTCCATGGGTTTACCTCAGAGCACGAGGGAAGATCTTTCACATTGAGTCTCCTATGAGACCCACAGGATGCTGCAAGCTGATGAATCTCCTTCCTCAATGCAGCTTCCCTTTCTTCACTCCGCTTTTAGAACGTCTCCATCATAGACATGTTGGCAAACAGGGTCTTGTCTGTTACATCAGATGGAGGAGCAGAGGACTTAGAGGGCACTGGTTCTGGGGCTGGAACCGACGAAACAGACAACTTTTCGACTTCATCCTCTTCCTTTTCCGGAGCCAACATAGACTCCTCTTCCTGACCTTCTGCAAGAAGGTCCTTTTCGGTGTCTTCTGACACCTCTGACATCCTCGGCACTTCACATAGTCCTCCTGTAAAGAGAGGAAAAGAAAATGAGTATAAGGTAGTTCATCTCACTAGATAAACTAATAAATATTATTAATAATATTTTCCATTTTATTTTATTACATATAACTTAGGATAGGTAAGCTAGAAATGAATTAGGAAAGACAAATACGTGTGTTTCCTGCCCAGCCAATTGCTGTGACCTCCCTCAAGATTAAACCCTAGGGTTATCCTCTTCAAGAGGCCCATTGGAAGAGTTCTAACCTATAAGGATAGATACGTGTAACTTAACGCCAACTTCAAAAACGATTAATAATGAGGGTCATTCGTAACTGATCATCTATCAGTATATGGAAAGAGAATTACTTTCCTTATCTTATATGGTCTCAACAATAGACTGCACCTGGACACACAGAGTATGTTGGAAATTTAACTAATGTATACTTTTATACCATAGTTTTCTGTTTTCAGTATGATCTATACTGTAAATATACTGGCTACTGTATAGACATATACTGTAGTTCTAGCCGGCATGTTGCCGGCAAGGCTAGCACCTAGGGCACAGTTCAGCTAGCACAACAACGACTGGAATGGTGTCCGGCGGCTTGCCGGTCGCCGGCCGGTTACCGGCTGTCAGCACACTAGTCCAGTCAGCATCTTATCTGACAGGGTAGAGGCCGGTAATCAGAACTCGGCCGGCTCTTGCCGGTCAAGTCAGTTGTGCCAGCGGCTCATTGGCTGCCGGCGCAGAAGTCCAGCCAGCATCTTGCCACTAGGGTAGTAGCCGGCAGCCGCCGGTTAGGTTAGTACCTGGAGGCACTAGCCGATAGAGAGAGAAAAAGCAAGGAGTGAAGGATGATGTTAGAGCACTGTCTCACTTCCTTCCTCCGGAATGAGGGTTCAAATGGAAGGGGAGAATATAAGATATTCAGGCTTCCACCCATCCACCACCATTGTCAGACACAGGTTGTGAATGGCAGTCCAAGAGAGGACTGAAGAACACTCTATAGCAAAGGGATCTTCTGCCGGCATCTGGTCCCGCCAAAACAGCTATCCCGAAGCCTTGCGTCCAAAAGGGAAAGCTGAGCAACTAGGCCACTACAAGCAGAAGCCCGAGCCGGCCCTACAACTTGCCGGCAAGCGGTGAGATTGCAGGACGACAGCCAAAGGGTTGTGATGGCTAGGCCATCACCAAAGGACAGAGGGGGGAGAAAAAAGGGTCCTGTATAAGTTGTAAAAGGAGCCGGCTAGATGCCGGTCCTATCACACCCTAAGGAAGCTCTGTTTCGGTATCGGCACCATCCTAGGCGGACGGAGAATCTATTCTCCAGCCTAGGGTCTGCCAATACAGTTAAGGGGCCAGCAGCCATCTAGCTGCCACCCTTAAACAGGAGAAAAACAGAGTTCCAGTGCCGGCGCCATCCTAGGCGGCAGAAGAATATCTATTCTTCAGACTAGGGTCTGCAAGCACAGGACTAGTCTACTAAACCACAGGGAGAAGGGGGTAAAATCATATGACCCCTTCAAGTGCAGTCTAGGGAGGTCTAGCCTCCTATGCCGACAGCGTAATCCGACAGGGGAATAACTATTCCCCCTACCGATCAGCTGCCGGCACACGACTATGTACTCTGAGGTTCTGACCTAAACCCAAAGCTTACCATCTGCAGCTAAGGGAAGGGGCAGAAAAACCCTAGCCTAGTCCTGCCTGAATGACAACTCGAAGCACGACCAACTAGGGTTGTAGCCTAAGGCTACACTCAGAGGGAAGGAGGGATTACCCTATACACGAGGGTAACCGGGGAGTATGTATGAAAGTATACTAAAGCCACTAGGCTACTAGCCCAGTGACAGTGAGAATCGACAACCTAAATCATCGAAGCTCTCTCGTATACTATCTTAAGAAGAGGAAATATTTATATGCAATCGATATATCTTACATGTATAAATTGCCTAATATCTTCATTTAATTTTAATAGCACAAGGAATGCTTATTAAATCTTGCATGAAAGTAAACTAGAACGCCTAGGCTAGGAAGCCTAACGTAAACAAGGTCGACTACCTAAATTGCCGAAACTAATATGAATACTATCGACATAATATAACTGATTCCTAGCAATGAAGACTAAATAGCTAATTTCATTTATGCTATTATACCGGGAAAGTCGTTCTGGCTAACTAAATAACTCGTGCGTTACGAACGACAGCGCCGAAGACTCCTCCGGTTCAGACAATAGCTCAGCCAAAAATTAACTTAATTTTGACTTAATTCTTTACTGTAAGGCAAGAGCTACATCTATACAACGTAAAGATCAAATACTCAACTTTCCAGAGGCAGAAGAGGCTGGAGATTGCATGGTAAATCCAAAATATAGAGAGAGCTACCGGGGAAATCACAGAGCGAGTTCGCTACAGATAAAGGAATAAAGATGGCAGCAATGATGGCACCATCTAGGTACTCAAACAGTAACGGAGGAAGGGAACCTTAATAACAGCTCCTCTTTTATTTTGCCACTTTCCCCCTCAAAGCGTAAATGCTATGTGGGGTGAAGATTGCTACGTGGCGTGTCAAGAATACATCCCCTGATATTATGCGATATCCTTAAAGGAAACTTTAAGGATATTCGAGCCAGGAGTTAGAATTCTGGAGACCTTAAGTTAAATTCTCTGGGAATATCACTGTAGTCAAATATACCCTAGGAAGCTACTTAAAGGAACCTTCCATCAGGATGACATGGTCTGAGCCCAAAAACACTATGCAAAGCAAGTCCCCGAACTGAAGCATTATGAGGTGGCGGCAGGTAGTGTATTAAAACCTGTCGTCTAGTGCTGTGATGAACAGTTAATTGATTGGGACTATCAATTAGGGTGAAAAGGTGTTGACACTTCCAGTGCGATGCCTTTTAAGTGAGTGTCACCATGGTGACACTAAGACTGTTCAAAATCTCAGGTATGGAATTATACAGATAACACTTGTGCCGTGTGTACATAGTACACCGTGTTAATAGTATACAACATTTACAGAAATTATATTGGGAAAATTTATCAAAACTTTCAATTTTAGAGTGGCACTCATTATTTCTTCCCTTTCAGGAAGAAAAATATTTTCTGTATATATGTTGCACTTATAATTCCCTTAACATGTTACATTCATTACAATCGTTATTCCACTAGGTCAGTTATTCAAAATAAATGTCTATTACAGTGTAATCGTGTCCTATTTCACCCCGCAATTAGCATATCAATTATGCCAGAGTTCTCTTACTTATTTATTTAAGTAAACCACATATTATTGTATGCTTACAAATAATGGATATAGTTGACACTTATTGTTCCGACAATACAGTATGTACAAGCCGTGAGACCCTTTGTATATCTAGTGGCTACTTATGTTTGTTCATACAATATCTGCTAACCTTGAGGCTCCTTTTCTACTGTCTAGTATGACTCCCCCCTGAAGGGGGCAGGAAACACTTACATTGTCTATGATTAGTGGTAATGACGGAAAACAGTAACGTCATTTGTCTCAATGGTCCGGATGACCATAGGAAAAATTGTCCCAAGGTTAAGGCACCTAAGAAAATTCACAGATACAGTACTTTCTAGTAATTCTCTGGTAAACTTCCATCAGAACGACATGGCTTGAGCCCAAAAAACGGATTTTGAGCGAAACGAAAAATCTATTTTTGGGTGAGATAGCCATGTCGTCCTGATGAACACGCCCTCCTTTGCTATAGAAAAGGCCTTGGCACGATCCCTCCCGAAACTACTATATCTGTAGCACCATGCTCAATGCTACAAGGAATAAGTGCCATCTTGAATATGGAGCCATTTAGATACTCAATAGTAGTATGGGAGAAAGGGTAACCCTGATAACGGCTCCCCTTCTATTTTGCCACTCTTCCCCCTCGAGGCGAAAACGCTATTCGGGGTGAAGATTGCTATGTGTTGTATCAAGATATACGTCCCCTGATTTATGCGATATCCTTAAGAGTAATTTTAAGGATATTCACGCCAGGAATTAGAATTCTGGAGACCTAAAGGTAAAATTCTCTGGGAATATCTCTATAGTCAAATATCCCTTAGGAAGCTACTTATAGGAACCTTCTATCAGGACGACATGGCTATCTCACCCGAAAATAGATTTTTTGCTTCGCACAAAATCCGTTTTGTTCCGTAACTTGAATACAAACCACGTTATTTAATAGTGGTATTACTTTCAGCGTAGCTGAAATGACAAGCCATTAATTTTTAATGAGGGTTTACTACCCACACCGCTAGTTAGCGGGGATAGGGGAGGGTAGCTTGCTATCCCCCCCAGCCCCCCCCCCCCCTACACACCTGTGCTTGAGCTCACTTTGCTCTCGGCTCGGATGGTGGTCGGATGTGTCCACTTTCATCCTCGCCGTCATGTGGCAGGCATTTAATTGCCTTTGTCTTTTCTTTTTCTAGTTCTGTATATGTGCAGTTGGCCTCTGCGATCATGTGCACCTGCCCTTGGTTTCCCAACCGCCCCTGTGGAACCTACATGTCGGTGGTCAAGACTGATCCTCACGCCCTTCGTCCTTCCTGTAGGAGCCAACGGTGTGATAGCAACAACAAGTGTAGTGAGTGTAGGGAGTGGTCTACCTCCCAGTGGGAGAGGTTTTCGCGACGACGGAAGAAGTCCAAACGGGATATTTCTCCTTCGAAGGTTGCTTCGAAAGGAGAAAAACCCAAGGCCTCTTCTTCCGTTGCCCAAACCTCCTCCGAAGATTCCACTCGGTCGGTCTCTTTCAAGAGACTGTAGAGTGGTAGCGTAGGCCGATGTATTGTTTACCAACCTCGGGACTCGAGAGAAGATGTTGCTTCCCCTAGCAAAGCAGCTCCACCTCTCCCCCAGGGGGAGGATATGTCACTAACCTACCTTTTTCAGCTTTGGTCCTCCTTGGGGTTTACGGGTTCGCCCTCCAAGGAGGTTTTGCTTAACTACATCCGATTTGGTGCCGCTGTCAAGTATTCGTCGTCACCGTTAGAGGTTGATCCTCTGTCTCTTGTCGACGTTGTGGTGTCAGAGGTATCCAATGCGGTATCACCCATCACCTCTTCCACTCCAAACTCTACGGTAGCCGACGGCTTAGTTTCTCCCGTTCCTGTTCACCCTAAGAGGGAGAAACTAAGTCCATCATCAGTCTCTCCTGCTAATGTTTCTTCCCCTTGGGGGAGTTAACTTACAGAGACACCTCTTCGGAGGACTGCAGAAGGTCAGCTTGCTGATCCCACAGCCCCCAGATCGTTCGCAATCTCCTTCGGTGGAAGGTCGTCCTTTTAAAGGACACGTCGACCTTCCACCCGACAGACCTGCCAACCTGCCGTCTCCATTTCTACACGGGCCTAACAAGGCTCCACCTAAGCACGCTGTTGCGCGCCAACAACATAACGCGCCCACGAGACCTGACGATCGATCTTTAGTAGCTCGTCAGGCCCCATCACTATACGCGGATTTTCACCATAACCCTAACACTGGGCACCAAAAGCGTACGCGCCAACACGCACATACGCTCCAACAGGAGCATAGCTCCATCATGCGCTACGCGCGCCCTCATGCGCATATGCGCCCACGGTCTTCTGCGCGCCCTGCGCAAACTGCGCCCACGTGCCCTGCGCTTACACGCCCACAGTCTCTTACGCGCCTACAGTCTCATACGCGCTCGCGCCCATCTGCGCGCCAACACTCACCTGCTCGCAAACCACCTGTGCGCCATCAACCTCCTGCGCAATGGCGCTCTCCTTCTCGCCAGCGCTCCCCTACGCGCCAGCACTCTCTTGCGAGCCAACATTCTCCTGCCCGCGTGCATACGCGCCCAACATTTGACTCTCCTGCGCGCCACGCTGCGCACCATCATATGCGCCAGGTAAAACCTGCGCCGCCAACTGTCAATGGATAGCAGGACTTCCAAGAAGTCAGCAATGCTGCCTTCTCCCATGCGCCAACCAGTACCAACGCGCCAGCGCTCACGAGCGCATCCGAGAGGATACGCGCAAGCACTCTGCGCACACGCGCCCATCCTCTCCAAGAGATGCGTGCCAATATTCTCTCGCGTTCCCGTGCGCCCCACGATTCCACTGCGCGCCCACGCACTAGAGAGTTTTTTCCTGCGCGCGCACGCCCTACGGCCGGCACAGATGCACGCGAACACGCGCCCGCGCACTCAACGTGATAATCCTGCAGGCCCAGGCAAGCAGTCTGAAAGACAGGGGCTTCACTAATTCTAAAGTGCCAGCCCTGAGTAAGAAACACCCTTCTTTTCTTGCTCCAGCTAAACTGACCTTTCCCTTTGCGGAAAAAGGGTTTAAGGCAATTATGAAGGCAGTGGAAGCTGGGAAACCTTGTCCTACACTTGAAGAGTGTAGACCTTTATCCCTAGCTCTGCCTATGAATGACAAAGACTATAAGGAAATACATCTTGCCTTCTCAGTTGGGAAGTTGGAGGCGGATATTGCTGGACGCCAGTTCAGCGATAACCTCCCTAAGATGTCTGACTTTCTCTTGCGTAGGGAACAAGAAACAAAGGAAAGGCTTCCCGTATCTCTGTCCCTCCAAATTACCTTAGAGGCAATGGCAAGTGATAATAGATCGCCAGACATGTTCATGGTCGTGGCCAAATCCCGTTTGGCAATGCTGGTCAAGGACCTACAGTATATGGATTTGTTAGGGCCAGAAGAGCATGTAGGGAGTTCGTGTTTGCTTCGGCTGCGGTCAAGCACAAACCC
This sequence comes from Palaemon carinicauda, assembly GCF_036898095.1. Lineage (NCBI taxonomy): Eukaryota > Metazoa > Arthropoda > Malacostraca > Decapoda > Palaemonidae > Palaemon > Palaemon carinicauda. Next base: position 73,094,548 of record NC_090756.1, read on the forward strand.
AGGAAGCTGATATCTCCCAATATCTGGGGAAAAGACCTCTTCTCGAGTGAAGTGGTCAAGAAAGTAGTCGACAAGGCTGCCACGGAGAACAGGAATCTTCTCCAAAAGTGGGGCATGTCGGCAAAGAGGAATTCTTCCCCAGATGAGGGTCCCCAACAAAATAGGATGACGAAGAGACCAAGGTTGCCCTCTCGCCCTGTCAGACAATAACAACTTCCCACAGTTCCAATCACCGCGGTGCTCCAGATGGTGGCAGAACACCAACCCACCTACCAGATGGTACACCAGCAGATGGTGACCCAGTCACCAGCCTTTACTCCTGCCTAAGAGAGGCAGACCACTACCTTTCGCCCTAAAGGTAGAGGGTCAAATAGAAAGCTCCTCTAGACGCCCCTCAAGAGGAAGAGGGGTTAAGGGAGGACGCGGTCAAGAAGGCAAGTCCTACGGACAACCGAAGCAATGAGATGCTTCCGGTAGGAGGAAGACTCCAAAGTTTTCGGGATCACTGGACCTTCGATCCCTGGGCCCACAGCCTAATCAAAAACGTACTAAGTTGGAACTGGAGGACAGCTCCACCATCATTCCCTCAATTCTTCCAACACTCCACCCCCATCCTGAAAGAATATACCCAAGAACTCTTGAGCAAATGGGTGATAAGGAGGGCTAAGTCCATCAAATTCCAAGGAAGGCTGTTTTATGTTCCCAAGAAGGACTCAGACAAACTCAAGAGTCATTCTGGACTTGTCGCCACTCAACAAGTACATAGAAAACTACAAGTTCAGAATGTTAACCCTTCAACACATAAGGACCCTGCTGCCAAATCGGGCGTATACAGTCTCCATAGACATGGCAGATGCCTATTGGCATATTCCAATCAATCATCCACTCTCCTCCTACCTAGGATTCAGGCTACGGAAGAAGAAATATGTCTTCAGAGCCATGCCCTTCGGAATAAACATAGCCACAAGGATCTTTACAAAGCTTGCAGATGCAGTCGTTCAACAACTACGCCTACAAGGTGTCCAGGTGGTAGCCTACCTGGAGGATTGGCTGGTGTGGGCAGCATCCGAGACGGAATGCATGCAAGCATCCAAGAAAGTGATCCAGTTCCTGGAACATCTGGGATTCAAGATCAACGTCAAAAAGTCTCGACTATCTCCAGCTCAGGAGTTTCAATGGCTAGGAATACATTGGAACTTAAAGTCACATCGTCTCTCCATTCCACCAAAGAAGAGGAGAGAGATAGCAGGATCTGTCAAGAGACTACTGAAATCCGACAGGATATCAAGACACCAACAGGAGAGAGTGCTGGGCTCCCTTCAGTTTTCATCAGTGACAGACCCGGTGCTAGGAACACAGCTAAAAGATGCGTCAGGAGTCTGGAGAAGATACGCATCAAACGCTCGAAGAGATCTAAGAAGACTGATACCGACTCGACTACGATCACTTCTCAAGCCAAGGTCGAAGGCCAAGAACCTGAAGAGGTCTGTGCCTTTACAACCACCTCTACCTTCAGTCATCATCCACACGGATGCATCAAAGGAAGGATGGGGAGGTCACTCTCACTAACGGAAAGTCCAAGGGACTTGGTCCTCTCTATTCAAGACCTTCCACATCAACGTTTTGGAAGCCATGGCAGTCTTTCTCACGCTGAAGAAATTGTCACCTCGCCATTCAGTCCACATAAGACTGATTCTGGACAGCGAGGTGATAGTGAGATGTTTGAATGGTCAGGGTTAGACATCACCCCAAATCAACCAAGTGATGTTGGCCATCTTCCGCTTGGCGGAGAAGAAGAGATGGCACCTATCAGCAGTTCACCTTCAAGGGTTCCGCAATGTGACGGCGGACGCTCTATCCAGGCTCTCGCCGATAAGAGTCAGAATGGTCCCTAGATGCA
>NC_090756.1:73103947-73111447 GCF_036898095.1 Palaemon carinicauda
CAGGACCCTCACCCCTCCCCTCTCTGTCCTTTAGTGATGGCCTAGCCTTCACATACCTTGGCCATCATCCTACAATCGACCCTAGTGTCGGTAGGTTGTGGGATTGGCTCGGGTTTTCTGTCGGCTGCTCAGCTGTGCCGGCTGCCGATGGAAATCCTACCCCCCTGTCGAGTGTTCTTCAGTCCTCTCTTGGTCTGCCTTCTATAACCCTGCCGGCAGAGATCGGTGGGGTTGTGGTTGAATGGAAGCCTGAATGTTGCATTTCCCCCTTCCATATGAACCCTCATTCCGGATGGAGGGCAGTAAGGCTGAGCCTTTACACGCCCCCTCATCCATGCTTTCTCTCTCTCTTACCACTAGTATCCTGGGTTCCAACTGCCGGCAGCCATGAGGCCGCCGGCAGCCGGCTGGACGGCAGACCACTGACAGATTGCACTGTCGCCGGCTGGTATGGGTTGCCGACGGTCAGCGACCCACTGGCAGCTGGCGACCCATCGGCTACCTGCCGGAAGCCTGTCTGACGACATTTCTCTCGCCGCCAGCTGACGAAGACCGCCGAATGTCGGTGGCCTCCCAGCGGCCAGCGACCTACAACAGCCGGAGGTCTGCCGCCCATTACCACTAGAAGGCACTACACCTAACTTAAAACCAGGAACTAACACTACAGTATATGACAGTGCAGTGGTCAGTATAATTGTGATATAGATCATACTGCAATCAGAAAACCAAGGTATAGTTTGTACGGTAGCCCATACATTTTCTAACCTACACTGTGTTTCATGGGCAGCCTATTATGAGGCCACATGATATAAAGAAAGTGAGTTCTTTCTTTAATTTACAGTGATCACTACATTTAATCACCAATATTGAATCCCAGAAGACGGTGTTAAGTTAAACCTCTATATATCCTGAAGGATAAAGATCTTCTAATAATATTTCTATCTTTAGAAATACCCTGGAATTCAATTTTGAGGGAGGTCATAGCAATTGGCTGAACAGGAAACACACGTAGGTGTCTTTCCTTCTTCCTTTCTAGCTTACCTATCCTAAGCTAAATATATACATAACATTGTATAATAAATTTTGTGAGATAATTCACCAAATAGTCATATGCCTTTCCTTTCTTTACAGGAGGACCATCCCAAGTGCGGGAACCACTTCTGTAATGTCCGCAGCAAGAACTTCTGCAGCCATGGACTGTGCAGGACGCACGCGCTGCGCAGCGACTTCGGGTTCTCTGAAGTATTGGGACCCCCAGGTATGTGACGTTTGTTCCAATCTGGTTACTGAGGCTTTTGATGACCATAAGTCTACTGAGTCAAGGGATGCAGCAAGAGAGAAGCTGCATAAATGGGTCAGGGGTTTTCAAAAGAATACCACCAGGCCATAACTTCCTAATGAAAAGATGAGGGCCAGTCTTTTCCCTAGGGCAGCTTCGGATGCAGTAATCCCGCAACCTCATACAGAATCCCCCTCGTCCAGATTCCGATAGAATCTGATGTATTGGATGCCATGTTGGACATCCAGCTAGAAGACAACATGTCAGTCGTTTCAGAAAACACTGAACGTAGTCTTCTTGCCGAAGATCAGGAGCAAGAGTCTGTATTGGCTCCTGAAACCGACGACGAAGGAACCGAAATAGTTTCGGTTTCATCAGCTCCGCTGGCAGAGCCCGTCCCCTCGACCTCCTCTGCCCCTCAATTGGCTGACATAAGCCAAACATTGATTTCTATCCTTTCTATGTTCCAGGATTTGAAGAAGCAGTCAACCGAGAAAGAATCTGCGCTTCGGTCGGAGATGCACCAACTCGTAGCTTCTCGTGTAGCTCCAAAGAAGCTAAACGTTAAGGACCTTCCCCCTTTCTCGGACGTTAACCCATGGAGGCATGCTGAGCACATGCCCATGTCAGGAGGTAGGTTCTTCCTCTCCGACAAGCTGGGCATAGTCCTAGTTGAAGACGTGGAATTCTGGCCCAGTAAAGGGGCCTTCTCAGACTGCTACGTTCGTCTGAGGACGAAACCTCCTTTGAAAGAGGAGACAGAGCCGAAAGAGGTCATAATCCTTGACCTCCCCAAAGCTCAGGCCTTGTTTACCAACATGTTGAAGGAGAGGGCCTTCACTAGCTCCAAAGTGCCAGCTCTGAGTAAGAAGTACCCATCCTTCATTGCTTCTTCTACCCGTGCCTTCCCCTTTATGGAAAAAGGGTTTAAGGCGGCCTTAAAGGCAGTTGAGGCGGGAAAACCTTGCCCTACCATCAAACGATGTTGACTGGAAGGACGTTTTTAGTACCTTCTCAGTCGGGAAGTTGGAGGCCGACATTGCCGGACGTCAGTTCGGTGAAGACCTCCCCAAGTTGTCAGACTTTCACCTGCGTCGGGAGCAGGAAACGAAAGAAAGATTTGCCACCTCAATGTCTCTTCAGACTGGACTGGAGACGATAACAAGCGTCTCCCTAACCCCAGACATGTACATGGTCTTTGACAAGGCTCACCTGGCAACAGTTACCAAGGACCAGTACAACTTTATCAAAGCCAGAAGGGCTTGGAGAGAGTTCGTGTTCGCCTCGGCTGCGGTGAGGCACGAACCAAGGAAGTTGATATCTTCCAACATCTGGGGTAAAGACCTCTTTCCAAGTGAAGTGGTCAAAGAGGTTGCTGACAAAGCTGCCACGGATAATAGAAATCTTCTCCAAAAGAGGGGCTTGTCAACAAAGAGAAAGTCTTCACCAGATGAGGGTCCCCAACCTAAAAAAAAAGACTAAGAGGCCAAGAGCGCCCTCTTGCTGACCTAGACAACAACTTCCCGTGGCCACGGTGTCCCAGACGGTGGCACAACCACCCACCACGTACCAATTGGTACCACATCAACTAGCGACACAGTCCCCTGTTTTTACCCAGGCCTTTGAAAGGCAATCCACGACCTTTCGGCCGAAATCTAGAGGTTCCTTTCGAGGCTCCTCTAGACGCCCCTCAAGAGGTAGGGGCAACAAAGGTGGACGTGGCCAAGGAGGCAAGTCCTCCAACCAGCACTCTAAGTGAGATGCTTCCGGTAGGAGGGAGACTTTTCTCTTTCCGGGATCGTTGGACCTTCGATCCCTGGGCCCACAGCCTGATCAAAAACAGACTGGGTTGGAGCTGGAACACAACTCCACCAACTTTCCCTCAATTCTTCCAACACTCAACCCCCATTCTGGAAGAACATGTCCAAGAACTCTTAGACAAGAGAGTCATAAGGAGAGCAAAGTCCGTCAAGTTCCAGGGAAGGCCGTTTTGTGTTCCGAAGAAAGACTCGGAAAAACTCGAGTCATTCTGGACTTATCACCACTCAACAATTTCATAGTGAACCACAAGTTCAGGATGCTTACTCTTCAACACATAAGGAGCCTACTGCCCAAGCAGGCATACACAGTCTCCATAGACATGGCAGACACATATTGGCATGTCCCAATCAATCGACAAGTTTCCTCCTACCTAGGATTCAAGCTGCAAGAGACAATACATCTTAAGAACCATGCCCTTTGGACTAAACATAGCCCCAAGGGTATTCACAAAGCTTGCAAACACTAAAGGGAGTTCAAGTGATAGCCTCCCTGGACGTCTGGCTGGTGTGTGCAGCATCCGATGCAGAATCCATGCAAGCCTCCAAGGAAGTGATCCAGTTCCTGGAACATTTAGAATTCAAGAAAGCCTTTCCCTTCCATCAAAGAAGAGGAGAGAGATAGCGGGATCTGTCAAGAGACTTCTATGATCCGACCGGATATCAAGACGGCAACGAGAGAGAGTACTGGGCTCCCTCCAGTTTGCCTCAGTGACAGACCCAGTGTTGAGAGCACAATTAAAAGATGCATCAGGAGTCTGGAGAAAATACGCATTAAACGCTCGAAGAGATCTAACACGACCGATACCAACTCGTCTGCGATCACTTCTCAAGCCATGGTCGGAGGCCAAGCACCTAAAGAAGAAGGTACCCTTGCAACCATCACCACCCTCGGTCACCGTTCACACGGAAGCCTCAATGGAAGGATGGGGAGGCCACTCTCACCAACGGAAAGTCCAAGGAACCTGGTCCTCCCTCTTCAAGACCTTCCACATCAACATTCTGGAAGCCATGGCAGTTTTTCTATCGCTGAAGAAGCTGAAGCTTCGCTGCTTGATCCACATCCGACTGGTCCTGGACAGCGAAGTGATAATGAAATGTCTAAACAGGCAAGGTTCGAGATCGCCCCAAATCAACCAAGTGATGTTGGCCATCTTCCGCCGGGCAGTTCACCTTCAAGGGTTCCGCAACGTGACGGCGGACGCTCTATCCAGGCTCACCCTAATAGAGTCAGAATGGTCCCTAGACGCAAGATCATTCTCCTTCATCTTACGCAAAGTCCCAGGACTACAGATAGACCTCTTCGCAACGAGCGACAACAAGAAGCTACCCCGGTACGTAGCCCCGTACGAGAATCCTCTAGCGGAAGCAGTAGACGTGATGTCCCTAGATTGGAACAGATGGTCCAGGATTTATTTGTTCCCTCCAACCAACCTCCTGCTAAAGGTCCTCAACAAACTGAGATCCTTTCAGGGAACAGCAGCAATAGTGGCTCACAAGTGGCTCAACAGCATCTGGTTCCCTCTGATAACGAAACTACGACTGAAGCTGGTCCCGTTGCCGGATCCAGTTCTGACTCAAGTGCAGAAGTCGACTGTCACAGCTTCATCACAGAAAACCCGAAACCTTCATCTCATGAGTTTCTTGCCTTAGCAGTCAAGAAAAGGTTCGGGATTTCGAAGGACAGTATAAACTTTTTAGAAGAATATAAGTAAAAATCTACTAGAAGACAATACGAGTCTTCCTGGAAGAAATGGGTTGCCTTTGTCACGGCAAAGAAACCAAAAGAAATCTCGACAGATTTCTGTTTATCATTCTTTATTCATCTCCATGAACAAGGTTTAGCAGCCAACACGATCTCTACGTGTAAATATGCCTTGACTAAACCCTTGCTATATGCCTTCCAGGTGGACTTCTCTAACGAAATCTTCAATAAGATCCCTAAGGCCTGCGCTCGGCTTAGGCCCGCAGCACCCCCGAGGCCCATTTCTTGGTCCTTGGATAAGGTTCTTCATTTAGCCTAAACCCTGAACAATGAAGACTGCTCTTTGAAGGATTTGACCCAAAAAGTTATATTCTTATTTGCACTAGCCTCAGGAGCCAGAGTTAGAGGAATAGTGGCCCTTTCGAGGGATGAGGGCCACATCCAGTTCACAGAGTGTGGAGAACTGAATCTCTTTCCTGACACAACGTTTCTCGCTAAGAAAGAGCTGGCCACCAAAAGGTGGGGTCTCTGGAGAATCTGCCTTCTGAAGGAAGATGCGTCTCTAAAAATAGAGTGCCTAAAGGTCTATCTTCGTAGAACTTCAGACTTTAGGGGAGGAAAGCTTTTTAGGGGAGAAACCTCAGGTGCAACATTGTCTTTGAAACAATTAAGGGCGAAGATCACCTATTTCATTCGCAGAGCAGATCCAGACAGCACACCCGCAGGTCATGATCCGAGAAAAATTGCTTCGTCTCTGAACTTCTTTTAAACTATGAATTTTGAAAATCTTCGCTCGTATACTGGATGGAAGTCATCCAGGGTTTTCTTCAAACACTACGCGAAGCAAGTGCAAGAGATCAAGCATTTTGTGGTGGCAGCAGGTAGTGTGCTAAAACCTGCTGCTTGAATACTGCGAGGAACAGTGCACTAATCGGGACTTTTAGTGAAGGGTGTACATGATCCCTCCATACGGAGTGACATGTTTAGTGAAGTATCACTGTAGTGACACTATAGACTGTTCTAAGTATAAAGGTGAAAGAAGCATAAAAGACATACACATGTGCCATGCGTATAACTACGCAAGTGTTTATAAACTGTAATGACAGAAATAAGGAAACATGAAATATTACAATATTTCCTTTTAAAGTGGCTTCACATTTCTTTTCAGGTGAAACAAGTATTTCTGTTATTACTATTTTAATTATGCTTTCCACTATATTTCCAATTTTCGTTTTATATTATATTATAAAATGCACTTTAACCTTGTTATCTATTGTTTATCAATAAATACATGTCTGAATTTTGCGTCTCTTTTTGCCCCAAAAATTCTAAATAAATAAAGGTGCCAGAGCAATTCATTTTATCCTCTTATATTGAAAATATATCCTGAACAGATAAAATATCTGTTTTAGAACTAGCAAACCTCAAAATTATGTTTTTATCAGGTATCAGTCCCTGGTTACGACTGATTTCATATACCTGATTGTATTACTGACTTATACAATTTTCCTACATAGATGAAAACCTGTCTACCTTGCTTACAACACACCAAGTAGACCGGGGGAGGTGTCAGTAGTCAATACATACATTTGTTCCTTTCAGAATACAAACTCTGTTTTACAAAGTATATGATGAGACCAATATACCGGTTTGTTAACTAGATTGTTCATATGAACTTACAATCCTCGAGTTTTTTCTAGAGTCTACCATGACTCTTCCCTGTAGGGGACTGTATAGTCCATGATCAGCTAAAGTGGTGTATGACAGTAACACCAAGTGTCTCTAGGTCTAGATGACCATGGAAAATTAATCTCGGGGTTATTGGCACTGATGGGAAATCCACAGATACATTAATGCTCTGGTAAACTTCCTTCAGGACGACATGGCCTGATCCCAAAAAAACGGATTTTGAGCGAAGCGAAAAATCTATTTTTGGGAAAGGTAGCCATGTCCTCCTGACGGACCCACCCTCCTTTTATAAAATCTGAATGAATCCCTCCCAAAAGTACTGTATCTGTAGCACCTCGCTAACGCTACAAGGAATAACAAAATGGCGCCCAGATGTGACGTTATACTGGTACTCAACAGTAGGAGTAGAGCGATGCCTTAATAACGGCTGTCCTCCAATTCTTGCCACTTTTCCCTCTCGAAGCATAAACTCTATTAGGGGTGTAGATAGCTATGTGGCGTGTCAAGAATACGTCCTTTGATATTATGCGATATCCCTAAAGGCGAAAGCCAGGAATATTCACGCCAGGAGTTAGAATTCTGGATACCTTAATAAAATTCTCTAGGATATATCACTGTAGTTAATATAACCTAGGAAGCTACTATGAAGGAACTTCCATCAGGACAACATGGCTACCTCACCCAAAACTAGATTTTTGAGCGAAATATACATATATATACAGTAATATATATATATATATATATATATATATATATTTAAGGGATTACAGGTGAAGTTCCTATATATGGTGTGCAGCAGGGTCCAAAAGCACATCAGTAAAAAGGCCATAATTTATTTAGGAGACGTTTCGAACATTGCAATGTTCATTATCAATCTGTAAAAGATATAAATATAAAATTCTTAAAATTTGTACAATAATTTAAAACAAAATAGTAAAAGAGTATTAAACATTATTGATTTTATAACAGAAAATCGTAAAAAACTAAAACAGTAAAACACAAAAGAACCA
>NC_090756.1:73116447-73132652 GCF_036898095.1 Palaemon carinicauda
ATTAAATATTAAAAGAATCAAGGATGCTCTGACTTTATTCTTAATCTAGAATGTTTGAGGCGAAAGACGCAAAGATTCCTTCTATTGTTTATTACAATAAAAAATAGAAATCATAGTTGTATTCAATTACATATTACGCTGAACAATTCTGCATAAAAGCATAAACAGTGATAACAGAAATAAAAATCAGTTTCACCTGACAAGGAAACACCAGCCACTCTATGGGAAATCTAAAAATTTCACTATGTATTCTGTTGTTACTAGGAACACTGTGCATATAAGTATGCCTAGCACTTGTGTTACTCTGTTATGCTTAAAGTCACCTGTGTGAATAGAACAGTCTATAGTGTCATCACTAAACACAATACTCAACATGATATGCCTTGAGAGTCTATCATGTACACCCTTCACTAAAAGTCCCAAATAGTGCACTGTTCTTTGCAGTAATCAAGCAGCAGGTTTTATTACACTGCCTGCCGCCCACCACATGAAATTTTATTTCCTGTAATTGCTTCGTGTAGTGTTTGAAGAATACTCTGAATGACTTCCATCCAATATAAGTACGAAGGCTTACAAACGACATCGTCTGAAAGAAATTCAGAGACAAGGCAACTTTTCTCGGATCATGACCTGCGGGTGTACTGTCTGGATCCGCTCTGCGTATATGATAGGTGAGTTTCGCCCTTATCTGTTTCAAGGATAACGTTGAACCAGAAGTCTCTCCCCTGAAAAGCTGACCTCCCTTAAAGTCTGAAATTCTACGAAGATAGACCTTTAGGCATTCCACTGGGCAGAGAGATGCTTCTTCCTTCAGAGGGCAGATTCTCCAGGGACCCCTTCTCTTAGTGGGCAGCTCGTTCTTGGCGAGAAACATCGGGTCCGGAAAGAGGTTTAGTTCTCCGCTGTCTGTGAACTGAATGTGGCCATCATCCCTCGAGAGGGCCACTATTTCGCTAACTCTGGCTCCTGAGACTAGTGCAAATAAGAATATCACCTTTTGAGTCAAGTCTTTCAGTTTCAGTTTCTTCAGAGAGTGAAAAACTGCCATGGCTTCCAGAAAATTGATGTGGAAGGTTTTGAAGAGGGGAGACCAGGTTCCTTGGACTTTCCGATGATGAGAGTGACCTCCCCACCCTTTTTTTGAGGCATCCGTGTGAACGGTGACTGACGGTGGAGGTGGTTGCAAAGGTACCTTGATCTTTAGGTTCTTGGCCTCCAACCATGGCTTGAGTAGTGATCGCAGACAATTTGGTATCGGTCTGTGTAGATCTCTTCGAGCGTTTGATGCGTATTTTCTCCAAACTCCTGATGCATCTTTTAATTGTGCTCTCAATACTGGATCTGTCACTGAGACAAACTGGAGGGACCCCAACACCCTCTTCTGTTGCCTTCTCTATATCCTGGCGGATTGAAGGAGTCTTTTGACAGATCCTGCTATCTCTTTCCTCTTCTTTGACGGAATGGAAAGGCAGTGTGACTGCAATTCCCAGTGGACGCCCAGCCACTGAAACTCTAGAGCTGGAGATAGTCGAGACTTTTTCAAGTTGATCTTGAATCCTAAGTGTTCCAGGAACTGGATCACTTCCTTGGAGGCTTCCATGCACTCTTCCACGGATGCTGCCCACACCAGCCAGTCATCCAGGTAGGCTACCACCTGGATTTTCTTTAGGCGTAGTTGATGAATGACTGAATTTGCAAGCTTGGTGAATACCCTTGGAGCTATGTTCAGACCCAAGGGCATGGCTCTGAAAACGTACTTTGTTTTTTGTATTTTGAATCCCAGGTAGGGGAAACTTGACGGCTGATTGGAACGTGCCAGTACGCATCCGTCATGTCTAAGGAGACTGTGTATGCCCGTTTGGGCAAAAGGGTCCTTATGTGTTGAAGCGTCAACATTTTGAACTTGTAGTTCACTATGAACTTGTTGAGTGGTGATAAGTCCAGAATGACTCTGAGTTTTTCCGAGTCCTTCTTCGGAGCACAAAATAGCCTTCCTTGGAATCTGATGGACTTCGCCTTCCTTATAACTCTTTTGTTCAGGAGTTCCTGAACATATTCTTCCAGTATGGGGGCTGAGTGTTGGAAGAATTGAGGAAAGTTTGGTGTAGATGAGCTCCAACTCCACCCTAGTCCGTTCTTGATTAGGCTGTGGGCCCAGGGATCGAAGGTCCAACGATCCCGGAAGAGGAGAAGTCTCCCTCCTACCGGTAGCATCTCACTTTGAGTGCTGGTTGGAGGATTTACCTCCTTGGCCACGTCCACCTTTGTTGCCCCTACCTCTGAAGGGGCGTCTAGAGGATCCTCGAAAGGAGCCTCGAGACTTCGGCCTAAAGGTTGTTGAATGCTTTTCGAAGAGTGGGGTGAACCCAGGCGATTGGGTCGCCAGCGTTTGGGGCACCAGTTGGAAGGTGGTGGTTGGTTGTGCCACCGACTGGGGCACCAGTTGGAAGGTGGTGGTTGGTTGTGCCACCGACTAGGGCACCGTGGCCATGGGAAGCTGTTGCTGTTGTTTTGGCCGAGAGGGCACTTTGGCCAAGAGGGCACTCTTGGTCGTTTCGATTTATTCTTCGGCTGGGGACCCTCATCAGCTGAAGATTTTCTTTTAGAGGACAAGCCCCACTTGAAGAGGAGATTTCTATTCTCCGTTGCGGCTTTGTCCACGACCTCTTTGAACACTTCGCTTGGGAAGAGGTCTTTTCCCCAGCTGTTGGAAGCTATCAGCTTCCTTGGTTCGTGCCTCACCGAAGCCGAGGCGAACACGAACTCTCTACAAGCCCTTCGGGCTTTAATAAAGTTGTACAGGTCCTTGGTGACTGTCGCCAAATGAGATTTGGCGAAGACCATGTACATGTCTGGGGTGTCCGGGATGCTTGCCGTAGTCTCTAGGCCAGTCTGCGTAGACATGGAAGCAGCTAGACGTTCTTTTGTCTCCTGTTCCCTGCGCAGGAGAAAGTCTGACAACTTCGGGAGGTCTTCGCCGAACTGTCGTCCGGCAATATCTGCCTCCAGCTTCCCGACTGTGAAGGTGTTGTGGACATCCTTCCAGTCTGTATCGTCTGATGGAAAGGCGAGGGAAAAGGGTCTACTCTCTTCCAGTGTAGGGCAAGGTTTCCCTGCCTCGACTGCCTTAAACCCTTTGTGTATAAAGGGGAAGGCACGTTTGGGGTCAACAATGAAGGACGGGTGCTTCTTGTTGAGAGCCGGCACCTTGGACCTAGTAAAGGCCCTCTCCTTCAAGGTGGTTGTATATAAGGCCTGGGCCTTAGAGAGTTCGAGGACAATGGTCTCCTTCGGGTCTGTCTCCTCTTTGGATGCAGGTTCCATCCTCAGACGGACATAGCAATCCGAATAGGCCCCTTTGCTGGGCCAAAACTCAATTTCCTCTACTAGCACAGTACCCAGTTTCTCCGAGAGGAAGATCTTCCCCCCCAACATAGGCATATGCTCTGCGTATCTCCAGGGGTTGACGTTAGAGAAGGCGGGGAGATCCTTGACGTTTAGCTTCTTCAGGGCTAAACGTGTTGCAACCAGCTGATGCATTTCCGTCCGAAGAGAAGCTTCTTTCGCGGACAATTTCTTCTGAATGTCCTGCACCATAGACAGCAGCGAGTGCAACGTACTTGTGATGGAATCTAACTGGGGTGCAGTGGAAGAAGTTGAATGCACCGGCTCAGTCACCGTGGCTGATGATACCGAAATCATTTCGGTTTTCTCGACTTCAGCCTCAGGAGGTACGTCATCCTCCTGATCCAGTTCCTCCACTAGGACATTGTTCTCAGTGTCCTCCGAGACAACAGACTCCAATTGGATGCCCTGCAAGGCGTCCGATACGTCAGGTTCTACCGGAATCTGAACAAGGGGAATCTCAGGTTGAGCCTGGGGAATGACTGCATGCGAAGATGCCCTAGGGAAAAGACAAGCCCTCATCCTTTCATTAGGAAGGTATGGCCAGAGGTGTTCTTCTGAAAACCCCTGACCCATTTTAGCAGTGTCTCCCTTGCTGCATCCTTTGACTCAGTAGACTTTTGGTCATAAAAGCCTCTTTCACCAGTTTATCACAAACGGTACATACCTGTGGGTCCCAGTACTTGAGAGCCCCCTTGGTGACTGCGCAGCGAGCATGGGCCCTGCACATGCCATGGCCGTAGAAGTTCTTACTACAGACCCTGCAAAAGTTGTTCCTGCACTCGGGATGCTCCTCCTGTAAAGAAAGAAAAGCATATAAGTATTCGGTGAAATTCTCAGATTTCAGCATACATATTTTTAATATTAACTTGGATAGAGAAAGCTAGAAAATAGGAAAGACGCCTACCTGTGTTTCCTGTCCAGCCCATTGCTATGACCACCTCCGATATTGAACACTAAATTCTTAACAAATTTTAGGGGAAGATGATATCCTTTGATATAAAGTGTCTTCTTAACATAATCTTCTAGGTTCAATATTGGGGATTAAAAATAATGGTTGATAGCCATTAATTGGTAGAGAGAATCACTCTCTTATATGTGATGGTCTCACAACAGGCTGCCCATGAAGCGCCTTGTAGGTTGGAAAAAACTTTAGGGCTACAGCACTGACTGTCGGCGCATGCCGCCAGTCCTGCCGGGCCTGCTGGCATTTGCCGGTCTATTCTGAGCTATTGAAGGCAGTTACTGTCTTCAGAGTAATGGACGGCAGGTCGCCGGCAGCAGATCTGCCGGCCGGCAGCCGAAGGATCCCTCTATCAAGTAGGACCCAGCGGCAGCCGGCGGCAAATGTCTAGATTTTGGGAGACCGACTGCCGGCCGACAACTTAGTTGCCGGCAGCCGGCCCCCGTATGTCTATTGGGTCGATCAGCGACGCCCATGGAGAGCGGCAGCAGAGCAACTGCCGGCCGACAGACAAACAACATGGCCGCCGGCAGCTACTAGTTGTCGGCGGCCGACCCAGTTTAAGGAAAGGCAGAGAAAAAGAGAGGATGGAGGAAGGCAGAGGCTCAGCCTTGCCGGCCTACGTCCAGAATGAGGGTTCAAGTGGAAGGGGGAATTATATTCGGGCTTCCACCCAACCATACCCCATCCACATGGGCTATGGAAGGCAGTCCAAGGGAGGACTGAAGAACACTCTAAAGAATATGAGGGTACCTGCCGGCAACCGGCTCAGCTGGCGGCAGACAGGGAACCTCAGGCCAGTTCTTCAAATTACCCATAAGGTCAAATGTAGAATGATGGCCAGAGAGGGTGATGGCTCATCCAACACGAAAGAGACAAAGGGGAAGGGGTAAGTGTCCTATAAGTAAGGTAATACCCGAAGGCACCACCCAACTTAAAGGATTCTCATCTCATAGAGTAACCTCAGGTAGGGGAAATCATTTACCCAGGTTGGATTAGTCAAGTGAGAAAGCGGCACACAGGACACAATCTCACAAGAGAACAGAATCTCATACCAGAGACCTTAGGCAAGGAAGAAATCATTTCTTCGGTCTAAGATCTACCAGCACAGGACTGTCTGCTAGACCAAGGAAGGAGGGATTGTCACACAAAAACCTCCACATATGGTCTAGGGAGGTCTAGCCTCCTGTAAAGGCAGCTTAGCCTGACATGGGAAATCATTTCACCAAGACAGTAAGATGCCTCACACAGACTATTACTCTGATGTCCCGTTCTAAACTCAAAACTGACTCAGTGGTTAAGAGAAAGAAACGAAACACCCAATTAAAATTTGCCAGACCTCAGTTCACAGCTAAGCTAGCTGAGGATAGCCTAGGCTAATCAGAGTGAAGAGGGATTGCTCTTAAATCTCGCCAGGAGATTAGTATCGACTTAAAAGGTATAGGAGGTGTCAGTCTCCCCTTAAAAGACAATACAAGAGCAATGGGGACATGTATGAAAGTATACTAAAGACCCTAGGCTAGTAGCCTAGGAGCATTGAGAATCGTTCACCGAAACTCTCGTATACTATCTTGGAAAAGGAAAATTTTATGCAGTAATATCTTAATTGTATAAAATATTGACTGAGCTTCAATAAAACTTTACCAGGAAGGTTATATCATGCATGAAGTGTGTAGGTGCCTAGGCTAGGAAGCCTAAAGTTATTAAAGCAAATAATTCCGGGAAAAGTCGTTCTGGCTAACTAAATGTACAAGAAAGAACGACCGCGTCCATGACGCTATCTGGCTGGCAATAGCTCTTGTTACGTTGATGACGATCTCAATCGAAAAGCAAAACTGGCAAGAGCTTACATTTACACAATTCAAAGATATTACTTAACTTTCCCGAAGCAGATGAGGCTGGTGAAGACATCATAGCGACGAATAAACTCCAAAATAGCAAGAGATAACACGGGATAACACCGGTCAACAGAGCTACTGCAGAAAGAATGGCTTGGTGGCGCCGCGCAGTGGCAATTTGGCGCACTATTTACAGTACGGTAGGAGCATCACCTTTTTAACGACTCTCCTATATTCTTGCCACTTTTCCCCTTAAAGCGAAAGTGGTATTAGGGGTGTAGATAGCTATGAGAAGTGTCAAGAATACGTCCTCTGATATTACGCGATATCCCTTTTTAAATTTTAGGGGATATTTGCTCCAGGAGTTAGAATTCTGGATACCTTTGGTAAATTCTCTGGGATATATCACTGTAGTCAAATATACCTAGGAAGCTACTAATGAAGGAACTTCCATCGGGACGACATGGCCTAAGCCCCCCCCAAAATATATATATATATATATATATATATACATATATATATATACATAATATATATATACATATATATATATACATATATATATATACATATATATATATATATATATATATATATATATATATACATATATATACATATATATATATATTATATATATATAATATATATATATATATATATATATAGATATATATATATATATATATATAAATATATATATATATATATATATATATTAAATATATATATATATCGTCGTCGTCGGCGCCCACTCGTGTCCGAGTATTGGGTTCTGTTGTTAGCCATCAGCCTCCTATCTGTGGGGTGGGTGCTTATGTCTGATGTGGCTGTTAAGTCCTAGTCTGTGGTGGAAGAGTCGCGGACAGTGTTCACAAGGGAGGGTAGGTGGTGGGCGGGGCTCTTCTAATCGCTCTCTCCTTCTTCTCCTCCTAGCCTCCTCATTTTGTCTCCTCCTCTCCTCGAAGTCCACGGTGCCATGGTGTACTGTACTCCTCCAGATTTTCCTGTCCCTGGCTGTTTCTCCCCATGAGGAAGGATCGATGTCAGTTAGAGCCAGGGTGCGCTTTAGTTGATCTTTATAGCGCATTTTCGGGGCTCCTCGTGGTCTGGTGCCCTGGGTCAGTTCTCCGTACAATATTTTCTTTGGGAGCCTAGATGGATCCATCCTATGCCCGTGTCCTATCCAGCGGAGGCGGTGGTGGATGATGGTGGCCTCCACGCTGGTCAGAGAGGCACGTTGTAAGACTTCAATGTTGGTGGTGTGGCTCTCCCAGGGGATTTTCAAGATCTGCCTCAGTTTCATTTGTTGGTAGCGTTCTAGGTTTTTGAGATCGTTTCTATATAGCATCCATGTTTCACATGCATACAGGAGCGTGGAGAGGACTACTGCCTTGAACACCATTATTTTGGTGGTCATTGTCAGTGCGTGGTTGTTAAATACGCGGCTGTTGAGTCGGCCAAAGGCCGAGTGGGCTGCCCTGATCCTGTTCTCCACGTCCTTTTTGCTTGTGGGAGCTGATGTTAGGATGCTCCCTAGGTAGGAAAACTGGTCCACCTGTTCTAACAGTTGGTCATTCACTGTAGTATTGAAGTTGGGGAGCATCAGTCCTGGTGGATGTTGGATGAGGGTCTTGGTTTTGTCTGTGTTGACTTGCATCCCAAAACGTTCGTAGGCAGAGTTGTATGCATCAGCTAACGACTGCAGGTCCTCTGCTGTCTGACCTGGGGTGGCATTGTCGTCAGCATACTGCAGTTCTCGCACTGCACACAAGGTGGTCTTGGTTCTGGTGCGGAGTCTAGCGAGGTTGAAAGCGCCTCCATCCATGCGGAAACGTAGGTCGACTGAGGGTGTGTCTGGGGGAATCTCGTTGAGCATTGCTGCGGTGTATAGCGAGAAACACGTTGGGGCCAAAACACAGCCCTGCTTCAGGCCGCCGTTGATGGGGCATGGGTCTGAAAGAGAGTTCTGGTGGCAGACTCTCCCAATCATTCCGTCATGGAGGGCACACACCAACTTGACAAAGTCGGGTGGGCAGCCATATCTTTTGAGGACAGCCCACATGGCAGGTCGAGGTACTTTGTCGAAGGCCTTTTTCAAATCCCAGTAGATGAACATTATGGGCTGTTGTTGTTCGAGGCTCTTCTCTTGTAGTTGTCGCGCACAGAAGATCATGTCTAT
The DNA here is from genome assembly GCF_036898095.1 of Palaemon carinicauda. Lineage (NCBI taxonomy): Eukaryota > Metazoa > Arthropoda > Malacostraca > Decapoda > Palaemonidae > Palaemon > Palaemon carinicauda. The sequence continues at coordinate 73,124,837 of NC_090756.1, forward strand.
GGTCCCGCGGGAAGGTCAAAAGCCGCACTGGGACTCTGGCAGGACGTCTTCTGCGAGAATAAGGAGGCGGTCAAGGAGAATCCGAGCGAAAATCTTACTCGCGATGCTTAGTAGTGATATTCCCCGGTAGTTGTTACAATTCTCCCTGTCTCCCTTCTTGAAGATGGTAATGATGTTTGCATCGCGGAAGTCATTAGGGGGGGTCTTGGTCTCCCATATTTTCAGTATAAGGAGCATCAAACAGTTCCTAAAGCCAGGGCCACCGTGAGTGAGGAGCTCCAACGGGATGTTGTCTGGCCCTGGGCTTTGCCGGGCTTCATGCGCAGCAGGGCCTTGTTGAAGTCATGGATGGAGGGTGGTAGTGCCATCCAGTGTCGGACGGGATGCTGCAGGGTCATTCGCAGGAGATCGTCTGGGGTGTCTGCTTGGTCATTGAGGAGGTTCTCAAAGTGAGACCTCCACCTGGCCAGGATGCCCTCGCTGTCGGTGATGGTCATGGCCCCATCCGCGTCCTTCAGGCTGCCCACTGATGACTGTGTGGGACCGAATATTTCCTTTGTTGCTGCATAGAAGCTGCGCAGGTCACGTTGGTCAGCGAAACTCTGTATTTCTGCAGCTTTTCTTTGCCACCAGGTGTTCTGGGCTTCACGGATACCTCTTTGGCAACCAGCTTCAGCCACCTTGTGAGCACATTTGTTAGCTGCTGTTGGTTGGTTTTCCAAAGTCAGGCGTGCTTGTCGTTTGGTTTCAATGAGAAGAGAGATGGTAGCATCATTCTCATCAAACCAATCCTGCCGTTTCTTGGTGGTGTAGCTTAGTGTTTCCTCCGCGGCACGGGCCATGGCGTTTCTGAGGGTGGTCCAGTGGTGCTCAACAGTGGCTTGACCCACGGGGTGTGCGAGGTATTGTTCGCAGGCCTCCTTGTAGTTCTGTGCCACCTGTGGGTTGCGGAGCTTACTACAATCAAAGCGTTGGTGTGGTACACTGTCAGGTGCCCTTCTGGGTGGTCGTAGGGTCGTCACGGAGAGTCGGGAGATGAGGAGTCTGTGGTCCGTCCAGCAGTCGTCCGCTCCGGGCATGGATCGGGTGATGTGGACGTCTCCTCGGTCTCTGGCTCTGGTCAGGACGTAGTCCAGGGTGTGCCAGTGTTTAGACCGTGGGTGTCTCCATGTGGTCTTTTGTCGCTTTGGTGACTGGAAGATGGTGTTGGTTACCACAAGTTGGTGTTCTGCACACAGACCCAGTAGGAGTTGGCCATTGGCGTTGCAATTTCCAATACCATGGCGGCCGATGATTCCCTCCCACAGGCGATGGTCTTTGCCTACTCGGGCATTAAAGTCGCCAAGCACAACAAGCTTGTCATTGGCGGGCACTGCCTGGATGGTGCGGTCGAGCTGGGTGTAGAAGGCAGCTTTGTTATCATCGGTTGAGGTCCTAGTCGGGGCGTAGACAGAGATCAGGGTGAGGTGTCTGTCCCGCGTGATGGGGATGCGGACAGTCATCAGGCGCTCACTGATGGCCTTGGGAGCGAGGTTGTGCTGCTGCACTAGCTGGGAACGGATGGCGAAGCCGACACCGTGGATGCGAGGCTCCTCTAGGGCCTTGCCTTTCCAGAAGATGGTGTAGCCTGTTCCAGCTTCCCTGATGTTGCCCTCTTCGGGTAGTCTGGTCTCGCTAAGAGCCGCCACATCAACATTGAAGCGGGCTAGCTCCTTGCAGAGGAGAGCAGTTGGTGTTCGTCACGTCTTGGAGAGTGCGGATGTTCCACGCACCTAAGGTTAATATTTTTTTCTTGTTGTTTCGACCGCATTAGTGGGATGTCCGCCAGCCGCGGTGAGCTGACCAGACGGGTTTGCCGTGTCCGATGTTTACCCCCAACTTTTCTAGGGGCCTCCCCATGTGGGGTGGGCTGCGGTGTCCTCAATAGGCCAGCCCAGTCACGGGTCCAGCTGCCGAACTCTGGTGTCACGGCATCGTCACCAGAGAGCGACTGAATCTTAGACTCGCCACCTGAGTGCAGTCGTGGGCTAAGGGCTTCCAGCTATCCAGGCCTGCCCCCTTCACCCACGGTGCTGTCGCCTCAGGACTTGCTGGTGGTGATGATGATGATGATGGTGAGAAAGAGATGAAGAAGGGTGGAGGAAACGACAGAATGCCAGTAGCTGGGTATATTGTTTTTGGGTGGTCGGGGCTTTGCAACGGCCACGCACACACACTTGGCCCACATCGTTTTCACCGCGGCTCAAGACATATGAGACAGGCGGCTTCTCCGATGTTGGTTGCATCGGGCTGCCGGGTTCTTGTTATGTCAAGGCCCGCCTTGTTGCCTGCCCGAATGAATGAATGAATGATTTAAAGTTTTCAGACATCCTGACATCTATGGTCATTGACGCGGTGGTAACATTTAATTTATGTATACAAAAATAAAAAATGAAAAAAAAAATAAATAATTAAAGAGTATTCAATTAAAATCATGAAAATTGAATGTCATAAAAGCTAAATATTTTCAGAAGACCTGCTTCTGAAATAAATCTAAAAATGTCACTTGCATGGTAGGACACATCATTCCAAGAATCTTGGCAAGGATGAACCTGCCACCATCACCTCGAGCCTCAGACAAATATCTATTCCGCAAGTTGTTATAATTGGGGCATTCGGTCAACAAATGCCTTACTGTTAGAGGTACCAAACAGTTGTCACAATACGGTTGGTGTTGGCCCCTCAGCAGGAAACTCATGTGTCAACCGAGTGTGACCATACGGAGACGACAAAGAGAAGTCTCCCATTTTCGGGGCATCATATTATACCTCCAAGGAGATATGTCATTTGTTACTTCCCTCATTTTATTGCCATCTTGACTATCCCATTGCTGTTGCCATTTATTGCAAACCAATTTCTTGATGTCAGGTAAGAAATCATTACAGGGAATGGGATACCTTCTTGGCAGCAACTCGGATGCAGCCTCCTTAGCCAGTGAATCTGCCTTCTCATTCCCGGACACACCTACATGTGCTGGAACCCAACAAAATTGAACTGTTATACCTCTCCGTCTAATAATGAAAAGCCATTCTAAAATCTTTAAAACTAGAGGGTTATTAGAATTAAAAACTTCCATAGCTTGAAGGACACTCCTTGCATCACTAAAAATTGTAAAATTACCCTCCTTCTCCAACGCTATTTTCTCAATAGCGGTTAATATGCCATACAGTTCGGCAGTAAATATGGAAGCGGTCAGAGGAAGTGCACCTCTAATATTAAAACCATTACTATGTACTCCAAATCCAACGCCAGCATCTGATTTGGAGCCATCAGTATAGATAAAAGTTGATCCTCTATGTTCTTTAACATGTTCATTAAAAAGAGACCTGGCTTCTAGGTCTGACATATTCTTCTTATCTCCAATAAAATATTACAAAAAGATATCTCTGGTAACTTCCATGGAAGCGTTGATGATACCTTGAATGGAAGTACCTTATTTCTAATTATATCCAGACTATTTAATAATCGTTTCACCCGAAAGCCATAAGGTTGAGGAGATTTTGGGTGCAACTCAAAGTATGATGCGTGTCCTTACAAGGCTTGCAGTCTGAAAGGCTAGAGAGCTAGGGAGTCTTTGCAATCTAAACCAATACCGAAGAATGGAAGACATTCGGTAAAGGTCTAGAGGTAACTCTCCAGCATCAACAAGGAGACTTGGGATAGGCGAGGTTTTTAAAGCTCCAGTAGACAATCTAATACCTGCATGATGTATCGAGTCTAATATTTTTAACGGCTTGGGGTGGCTGAAGAATATACCTCACAACCATAACTAATTTTGGAAAAAATCAAGGCCTTGTATAATTTTAAAAGAGTATTGCGGTCTGCCCCCACGATGTATGGGACAATACTTTCAAGATATTCAGAGCTTCAACACATTTAGCTTTTAGCGCTTTTAGGTGAGAAACCCATGTAAGTCTACAGTCAAATATCAAACCTAAAAATTTGGGTTTCCGATACACACGTATCCGTTGACCTTTAGTGTATATATCCGGGTCTGGATGTACTCCCCGGATACGACAAAAATGGACAATGGTAGTTTAACTTGTCGAGAACTTAAATCCATTCATGTCAGCCCACTGGATAATTTTATCAATAGAGTGTTGGATTTTTCTCTCAACATCACCATTCTAGTGCCAGCAAATGATATTGAGAGATCATCCACAAATAATGTTGAGAGAACATCCTGGGGAATGGCTGAGGATATCCCATTAATTGCTAGTGCAAAAAGGGTTTCACTCAGCACACAACCCTGAGGAACTCCTTCCTGGCACTTACTCTTGATAGAGTTTCCCCCCACTCTCACTTGAAAAACTCTACGTGAAAGAAATGCCTGAATAAATAGTGGCAGCTCTCCTCTCAATCCAATTCATGAATGGTTTTAAGAATACCATATCTCCATGTGGTATCATATGCCTTTTCAAGGTCAAAAAATACTGTAACATGGTGCTGTTTGGAAGCAAAGGCTTCACAAATAGAAGACTCAAGTCGTATCAACACATCAGTCATTGAGTACATTTTTCGGAATCCACATTGAATCGGTGATAAAATACCTTTCTTATGGCATCATCAACACTTTCAAACTGTTCTGCTCTCCCTTCGATTTCACTTAGCTCGGAAAATTTAACCCAGTCTGCCTTGTCTAGATTCCAACGTGGCGATCTTTGCAAAGGCGGACCCTTGTTGGTGTTTATAATGATTGGTGCATGATCACTAGTATGCCAATCATCTTATGTCCTCCAATCAAAATCAAGAAGACAGTTAGAGCTTGCAATTGAAAGGTCAATGCATGACAAAGTACCTGTCTGAACATGGAAGTGTGTGGGCTCTCCTGTATTAAGGAGTCCCACATCCTCATTCTCCACAATTGATGAGATAATATTGCCCCTTGTGTTGGCCAAAACATCACCCCATAAAGGATGTCCTACCATTCATATCTCCCAGTAAGAGAAAAGGTTGAGGGAGTTGTTGAATGACCTCTGCCTAAATCATCATATAAAATATTATCATTTTGAGGTAAGTACAGAGAGCATATTGTATATTTTCTCCCTATATCAATTTGTACAACAACTGCCTGCAGGGTTGTACGTATAGACATGGGTATTTGGGGAACATTTCGACGAATGTATATGAGACTTCCACCATGGCTCCCTGCTTGTTGATTATATAGTGTTCTATAGCTAACATACTCTCGAGGACTAGGAGTGTTAGAATCAAGCATACTTTCCTGTAGGACATACAATTAAGGGGGGAATGCTCATGAATTAGGAGCTTAAGTTCTTCATATTTCGCCCTCAAACCCTGACAGTTCCATTGCAAAATGAAGGAGAAAACTATGGATTATTTCTGGAAGACATCTTGGATGAGGTCCTTCCCATTAGCAGTTTTTATTTTAACATTATTCCCCAGTAGGTTTCTTCAGAGGTGGTCTTGTTATGTTGGGTTTAACGTTGGTGTTTTTTCTTTGTATTCTTTTTATCTATTTGTTGAGGTGGATGGTGGACCTCAACTTGAATTTCTGATTTATTCAGTCCATCTTCTGGTTCATTAAAAACATCAACAGACAAAACATCAAATTTATTTGATGTCATAACCTTAACGTTTCTAATGGAGGGTGGAGAGAGAGATGGGGGTCTCTCTCCTTTTGCGATTAATAGATAGTGGGATTCAAGGTTTTTGCACCTTTCCCCACAACAGGTGCATCAGGTAAGTTAGTCTTAAGTGGAACCTCCATCAGATCAGGCAAGGACATGGCCTGAGAGAGGTTTGTATTGCTTTTTGTAATGGCGGCCTGAAGGCTGTACAGCAATGGGCAATGACCTAGTGTTAATACACCGTGGTAAAGCCTCAGGAGGTGATATGGTTCCCTCGTTATTTGACATTTTGTCAGATAGTATACTTTTTTTTTGAGCTATTGGCAGTGCTAGGTTGGTTTGATTTTAATGCCTTAGCATATGTATTTGATTTATTTAATAGTCCTTTTGGGCATGGGTCACACTTATATGTTCTAAATTTGATTTGTTGAGGGGCAGCTTCCTCCAACTTATATAGCTCGCAGATCTTGTCTGTGGATTTGTGATTCGAGCTGTAATTTAAACACCTGGCTCCAAGTGCACACTCTCCATGGTAAGATTTGGAGCAAATACCACACATCTCATTTTTGCAAACTTTGGACGGGTGCCCAAATTTAAAACAATTAAAGCATTGCAATGGCTTCTGCTTGAAGGGTCTTACTTTAATCCTTTCGTTCTCGATAATAATATAAAAAGGTACATCAGCATCCTGGAACGTAAGGATTATCATTGATGTACCTGGACTTTATGAACTTTCCAAACATTTAATGGACACATGGCCAGTATCTCCTCCTCTGTAAAATCATATAGATCTCTGTTAAAAACTACGCCCCTTCCGTAGCTAAAATTTAGGTGGGGGTTTGACATCTAACTTAATGTCATCATTATCTATTTTCATATTGGACAATATTAGCGACTGTGTACTGGATTTGGCATGGATAAGGAAACTATTTTTTCCGAAACGAGATACATCGTCTGGTGCAATAGTTCCTACTTTTTTCTGAATCAATTTGCATATTTTGAAATAATTCCCTGTAACCCCCTTTGATTCAGCTATAAGCCACATCGGTGGTTTTGGATTTCTCTGGGAGGGCATGACTAAATCTGCATCTTTTTCCAACCAATCGGCAGGCCTGTACACATCTAAATCTTTTGGTACCTTATCGCAGAGAGCAGCCGCGACATTCAAGTTATTAATTTTAATATTCTTCAAATTACTTATTGCACTAAATGCTTCGTCATAACTACTATAAGATATCCATGAATCCCAAGTTTCAGCTTCAAGTTTCATCCTTATTTCTTTTATGCATACATAGCATTCAAATGCTTTACATAGATCATCATAATTTGTTTCTATTGAAATTTGTGTAACATGGAGGATTCGAAGTTTCCTCGTGTTACCCAAATTACTCGATTTAGAAATATCAGTAAAATGGTCCCTTACCCGTTCCGAGGTCATCAACAGAGCTATCCCTTATCACATTAGCAGAGGTCGTCAACAGTGCCGGGGGAGAGTCAGCGTATCCAGGGGATGGGAGTTCGTTCCTTAAAGAATCCATTATACTAAAGAGAGAGAAAAGAGTTAGTTTGATATACCTGCTCGAGAATGTTAGGCAATCACGCGTCGGAAAGGAAATTTGCACTCTCCACTATCGGCACAATGAGAGTATACTTCCCAGATGGTCCACTCCATACCCTACCCGAAGGATAGCATCAAAACAGATATAGAGGCACAGGTGTAAGCTGAACCCGCCTGTTAGGACTGAGACCAAGAAATTATGGAATCATCCTCCCCATATCTATAATGACGGGCTTCCGGCCAAAAGCCGAGAGTCCTACCCCAAGCATTGGATCCCCCTGGATTCCGAAGACCCAACACTTGAGAATAGTTCCGCCAAAAAGGTCCAAACCATCTTTGGGATGGCTGAAATCATCCAATACTCTCACATATAGCTTTGAATGCAAACACCTCCCAACCGTGATACCTCCTCCCACTCATCAAAGCAGGCAGCAATAAAGGATGTATGAACATCCCCACCGGGGCTACAATGGATGTAAAAACATCCAAGCCATAGGAAAAAAGAAAAAAAAAATATATCAAATATATATGTACATAATATATACACACATATGAGGGAAATTTTTTCTCATAGAGTTTGGAAAGCAAGACTTAAGAAAGTTGTGTGAAATTAGGATACGGTCGAAGT
>NC_090756.1:73135652-73215652 GCF_036898095.1 Palaemon carinicauda
GAAAGATTAAAAAGGTTCTGGAATTAGGGGAATTGTAGTGGTGGAGCCCCCACCACTACTGCACTCGTTGCTACGAATGGTCCCAGAGTGTTGCAGTTCTCGTAAAGAGACTGGACATTCTTAAGATAAAAGACGCGAACACTGATTTGCTTTTCCAATAGGTTGCGTCGAATATATTTTGCAGAGATCTATTTTGTTTAAAGGCCACGGAAGTTGTGACAGCTCTAACTTCGTGTGTCCTCACCTTCAGCCAAGCTTGGTCTTCCTCATTCAGAAGGGAATGAGCTTCTCGTATTAACAGTCTGATAAAAATAGGATAAAGAATTCTCTGACATAGGCAAAGATGAATTCTTAACTGAACACCATAAAGCTTCAGACGGGCCTCGTAAAGGTTTTAAAATAGAACTTAAGAGCTCTTACAGGACATAATACTCTTTTTAGTTCATTTCCAACCATACGATAAGTTTGGAATATCGAACGATATTGGTCAAGGCCGAGAAGGCAGCTCGTGTTTGGCTAGAAAACCAAGATGAAGAACATGTAGCCGTTTCGGATGAGAATCCGATGTTCTTGCTGAAGGCATGAATCTCACTGACTCTTTTAGCTGTGGTTAAGCATATCAGGAAAAGAGTCTTAAAGTGAGATCTTTCAGGGAGGCTGATTGAAGTGGTTCGAACCTGTCTAACATAAGGAATCTTAGAACCACGTCTAATTCCAACCAGGTGTAACCAAACGACGCTCCTTCGTGGTCTCAAAAGACTTAAGGAGGTCCTGTAGATCTTTATTGTTGGAAAGATCTAAGCCTCTGTGACGGAAGACTGATGCCAACATGCTTCTGTAACCCTTGAGTGGGAGCTGAAAGAATCGCTCTTTCCTCAGATATAAGAGGAAGTCAGCTATTTGAGTTACAGAGGTACTGGTCGAGGATACGGATACTGACTTGCACCAGTTTCGAAAGATTTCCCACTTCGATTGGTAGACTCTAAGGGTGGATGTTCTCCTTGCTCTAGCAATCGCTCTGGTTGCCTCCTTCGAAAAAACCTCTAGTTCTCGAGAGTCTTTCGATACTCTGAAAGCAGTGAGACGAAGAGCGTGGAGGCCTTGGAGTACCTTCTCACGCGTGGCAGACGTAGCAGGTCCACCCTTAGGGGAAGAGTTCTGGGAACATCTACTAGCCATCGAAGTACCTCGGTAAGTTATTCTCTCGCGGGCCAGAGGGGAGCAATTAGCGTCCACTTGTCCCTTCGTGAGAGGCGAACTTCTGCAGTACCTTGTTGACAATCTAGAACGGAGGGAATGCATATAGATCTAGATGAGACCAATCAAGTAGAAAGGCATCTAAAAGAACTACTGCTGGGTCCGGGATAGGTGAGCAAAGTATTGAGAGCCTCTTGGACATCGAGGTTGCGAAGAGATCTATGGTTGGCTGGCCCCAGGAGACCCAAAGTCTCTTGCATACATCCTAGTGGAGGGTCCAATATGTTGGAGTTATTGTCCCTTCCTACTGAGACCATCTGCTAAGACATTCAAGTTGCCTTGGAAGAAACTTGTTACTAGTGAAAAGTCTAGACCTGTTGAACAGGAGAGGAGGTCACTTGCGAACTCGTACCATGTCAGAGAGTAGGTCCCTCCTTGCTAGGAGATGTACATCAAAGCAGGAGTTGACCGTGTTCACCTCCACTACTTTGCCTTGAAGGAGAGACCTGAAGCTTTTCCAGGTCAGACGTACTGCCAGAAGCTTCTTGCAGTTGAAATGCATTGTCCTTTGACTCGAGTTCCATAATCCCGAGCATTCCCTACCGCCTAAGGTCGCACCCCAGCCTACGTCCGATGCGTCTGAGAAGAGAACGTGGTTGGGAGTCTGAACAGTCAGGGGAAAACCCTATCAAAGGTTGATAAAGTCCTTTCATCCAGTCAGACCAGACTTATCTTCCGGAAACCGGGATCTAGACCGCTTCTAGCGTCTTGTCCTTTTCCAGTGAAGAGCTAGATGAAACCGAAGAGGACGGAGGTGTAGTCTTCCAAGTGACACCAATTGAACCACGGATGACAGTGTCTTAACCAGACTCATCCACAGCCTGACAGGGCCGCGTTCCTTCTTCAGCATCTTCTGGATGGATAGCAGGGCTGGGGGTTGATCGTCTTGTTCAGCCATGTCCTCATCAGAGGGTTCCTCATCCGAAACTGATGAGGAAACGGCAACGGAGTGGGCAACGTCTGACTCGCTGAATCCAGTCGCACTGGTGGATGCGTGACGGAGCCGGACACAAGATCATGGTACTGCTGCACAGTCTGTGAACTGTCAACCATGGGGAAGCGAGGAAGTACAGCGACAACCCGAAACTGTCTAGACTGTCTGGGTTGTGCAGACAACCCCTATCGGGTTGCTGAGGTTGCCGCACTGCGTCACAACAAGTCACCTCTGCTGGTTGTTGAACGTCTTCCTAGTGACACACTGAACGTCCACAACCACCTCCTAGAGTCGCTTAACGTTAACGTGCAACTGGCAACCCACACTGGGTCGCACCGGAGGAGGAATCATCTCAACTGGCGGACGTGAGTAGGAAATCTCAGCGTCAACAGGGCGTACAACCAACCGGTAGGAAGGTTGTTGGCAAGAAGGTTCTTCTCCGTAAAAAATCCTCTATCAAGGACTAAGCTTGGACTGCATGTCTTGCAACAAAGCCCAAGGTCTAAGGGAGCAGGTGTGGCAACAGACGGGGGTAGCGACTGAAGCGGAACCATTTACCCTCCCTGGTAGCATGTTATGCTTTAATAAAAGTCCATAGGAGGCTAAGCAGCTTAAGGCTCCTCTCCAAATGACAGAGTCCTCAAGGGAATATCAGAAGGAGGGAGAACAGCACTTTCTCATCTACAGGAACCATGTCCGAGAAAAGCTAGGTTATCTCAGTGAGGGTTTCACTGGAGCATAAGCAGCAGACCAGAAGGCAACGTTAAGAAACTGCTTGACAGTCTGTGAACTGTCAAAAACTGAACTGTCAACCACAACAGGAGCGTGAGGACATACAGCACTGGTGTATTATTAGTAGCAGACCAGAAGGCAACGTCATGTAACTGTTTGACAGTCTGTGAGTTGGCAACAACCAAAGTTGTGTGGGGAAGCCTCAACTCCTGACTGACTAGTTTGCTGCGGGCGAGTGGCGGTAACCACAGTGTTTGCGGAGGCTGACACACCGTGTCAAAACACGGCAGCTTGTGGCAGCTCACGCACGGCAACGGAGTGCTCCGTGTGTCTGTGGGAGTCATCATACGTCTGGCAGGGTTGACTGTGCATGGGTGGAGGAGCTCTCACAACAAGAGTGTGGGAGCAGGCAGCCATGCCGGGCGCACAACCGTGGTAGGCTGTAGGCCCACGGGTGCATCGTCAACCTTCTCCGCAGCAGAGTTGCCAAATTAGCGATTTGTGCTAATTCATTGCCTTTTTTACAGTATTCCATTTTAGCTACTTTCTTTAGAGAAATTCCATATGACTTTAGCTACTTTCTAGCTACTTTTGCAAGCCTATCTAGCGACATTTGAAAATTTGAGTTGGCAACCCTGCTCCGCAGTCGGAGTGTGGGAGCTGGCAACAACAAAAGCGGAGTGCTGGTGCGTGGGAGGGACTGCCGTGGGTTGCGGATCATGCCGCATTGCGGCAAAACACGGCAGCTTGACAGCACCTTCCCACTGCTGATGCGGTAGCTCACGCATGTCAACGGAGGGTGCAGCATGAACATGCGTCTGGCAGGGTCGACTGCGCATAGGTGGTGGAGCTCTCACAGGTGGAGTGTGGGAGCAGGCAGCCGCAGTATCTGCTGAGCGCACAACCGTGGCAGGTTGTAGGTTAACAGGTGCAGTGTCAACCTTCTCAGCACGATACTCCTGCATGAAGGAAGCAAGCTGAGACTGCACATCTGCAGCATAGACCACTAGGGTCTATAAAAGACGGCAACAAACGGAGCTACTGTCCGTTGTGACTGAGGGTCTAAAACAGCTGGTGCGGCAACAGACGGAGTTACTGCCTGTTGCGGAACCACCTTGCCTCTCTCGGAAGGTGTGCAGTCGTCGGATGACTGCAGCGAGTCCGAACTGACCCAGTGGCTACACCTAGGCCGTTGGACTTGCGCGGAAGGGACCGACTTGCATTTAAAAAGCAGCAAGATTGGTCCATGGTTTCTGCGAGAAACCTCTTCCGCAGACGAGGAATAAATGGGCTCTCTCGTCTTTGTGTGGGTGGGGTGATCACGTCGGCAACGTGTGTAGATACACCCGAAACCACAGAGGGAAACGTCTGTTCGTCGATCAAGGCCTGTGGAACCCATAAGTCCTTCGACATTACTTCTCCCCTGGGCTTGGGAGCTTGTAAGAGGTATCGGACTGGGTGAACAACTGGCACGAACAGACGAACCCTCGAACGCAACACTGTAACACTTTGCGCATATCACTTTATCACTTTTGATTTTCTGTTTGCACTTATTTCACTGAAATCGAAACTTTAACTGATTTCCACCTGAAACACGCAATCCTATCCTTCATTAAAAGGTAGTAATTGCGAAAACAGTTTACAATGCAAAAGAAAAACATAATTAAAGATAAAGAATTCAGTGGCTGGAAAAGACTAAACACTAGATCAATTAAACTACGTTTAAAATCTCTCACCGCATAAAGCCTGGGAACAAGAATAAAACTCTAGAAACGTTTTACCTTCTTCCCCTACAGCGACAAGGGAGAAGAGTAAAAAACGAGAACAACGTTACCCGCTTGAACGAAACGTTTATTCTCCTCTCTCTCCCTCCGTCTCTATCCTTCTCTCTCTTCTCTCTTGACTTAGAACCAAAGAGAAGAGCCCAATTATATATCGTTTAAAACATATTATTTGCTAAAGGAAAAAACTGAAAGGTTTCCCAAATAAAAAGTTCCTTTATTTAGAATTTAAACCATTAGGCTAAGAAAGAATGAACGAAACGCTAGAATCGGTTTACTCTTACTGCAACGTGAAACCGTGAAATACTCTCTCTCTATCGTAACGATAGAGCGCATGTTGAACGTTCTGAACGTCAACAACTGAGGAGACAAAACTAAACGTTAGTTCATCTTTGAAAACAGAACGAGACTATCAAAGAAATTCTTTCAACTTAACTTCGGTTCCAAGTAAGGACCGCCTATTATTAGGAAAGGTCGCATATAAACAAACATAAAAATTAATTTTTATAAGTTTATAATAAATGGAAAGTTAATCGAAGAGGCCTTAAAGGCGGAGAGATATAAAATAAATAGATCTATAACTTGTTAAGCAAAATTACCAAAAACCTAAACACACTTCCGTCTAAGGGAAGGGTCGGCCATTTAAAAGTGAAAGAGAGAGTCCATACTCTCTTCGAGTCCATACTCTCTTCGTCACCAAAATTAAATCTATCCAAAACGAGTTCAAGTTTTGAAATGAAGATAAAACCCCTGCATAGCGAAAGCTCAAAACTGGAATAGTGTACTTCACCAAAACGTTGTGAAAACAAAACCAGTTAGGGACGGCGTATTCAGTAGGTCTTGCCTGTGGCACGACAGAGGGAAAATTGGTTCGTTGTTGACATCGAGTACTTGAGTACCTACTTGACAGATGGCGCTGTTGATATACACCCCCACCTGTATAGCGATCGCTGGCGTATTCCTCCCGTAGACTTTTTCTGTCGGGCAGCAGGGATGCAGCTATATGATCATCGGGTAAGTTTGATATTGAAAAAATTTTATTTTCATTAGTAAAATAAATTTTTGAATATACTTACCCGATAATCATGTAGCTGTCAACTCCGTTGCCCGACAGAATTCTACGGACGGGATACGCCAGCGATCGCTATACAAGAGGGGGGTGTACTCACCAGCGCCATCTGTGGCCAGGTACTGCAGTACTTCTTGTCAACACCACCTCAATTTTTCCTCGGTCCACTGGTTCTCTATGGGGAGGAAGGGTGGGTCAATTAAATCATGATTATCGGGTAAGTATATTCAAAAATTTATTTTACTAATGAAAATAACATTTTTCAATATTAATCTTACCCGATAATCATGTAGCTGATTCACACCCAGGGGGGTGGGTGAAAACCAGTGTACATGTTAATCAAGAAGCTAAGTATCCCGTATTTCATATTATCAGTTATTCAAAATAACAATGAAATTATAAGTACCTGGTAAGGAAGTCGACTTGAACCATTACTCTGCCTTTAATAAGTTCGTCTTCCTTACTGAGCGCAGCGTTCCTCTTAGGAGGCTGAACAACTCTAAGGTGCTGAAGTATAAAGGGCTGCAACCCATACTAAAGGACCTCTACACAACCTCTAACCTAGGCGCTTCTCAAGAAAGAATTGACCACCCGCCAAATCAACTAGGATGCGGAAGGCTTCTTAGCCTACCGTAACAACCCAAAAACAACAATAAAAGCATTCAAGAGAAAGGTTAAAAAAGGTTATGGGATTAAGGGAATGTAGTGGCTGAGCCCTCACCTACTACTGCACTCGCTGCTACGAATGGTCCCAGGGTGTAGCAGTTCTCGTAAAGAGACTGGACATCTTTGAGATAGAATGATGCAAACACTGACTTGCTCCTCCAATAGGTTGCATCCATAATACTCTGCAGAGAACGGTTCTGTTTGAAGGCCATCGAAGTAGCCACAGCTCTCACTTCGTGTGTCCTTACCTTCAGCAAAGCAAGGTCTTCATCCTTCATGTGAGAATGAGCTTCTCTAATCAGAAGCCTTATGTAATACGAAACTGCGTTCTTGGACATAGGCATCGAAGGTTTCTTAATGGCACACCATAAGGCCTCTGATTGTCCTCGTATAGGTTTTGACCTTTTAAGATAGTACTTTAGAGCTCTGACAGGGCAAAGAACTCTCTCTAGCTCGTTACCCACCATGTTGGAAAGGCTAAGAATTTCGAACGATCTAGGCCAAGGACGTGAAGGAAGTTCATTTTTTGCCAAAAACCCGAGCTGTAAGGAACATGTAGCTGTTTCGGATGTGAATCCTATGTTCCTGCTGAAGGCGTGAACCTCACTAACTCTTTTGGCTGTTGCAAGGCAGACGAGGAAAAGAGTTTTGAGAGTAAGGTCTTTGAAAGAGGCTGACTGGAGAGGTTCAAATCTAGGAGACATAAGGAACCTTAAGACTACGTCTAGATTCCAGCCTGGAGTGGACAAGCGACGTTCTTTAGAGGTCTCGAAAGACTTAAGGATGTCCTGTAGATCTTTGTTGGAGGAAAGATCCAAGCCTCTGTGGCGGAAAACTGTTGCCAACATACTTCTGTACCCTTTGATCGTAGGAGCCGAAAGAGATCTAACATTCCTAAGATGCAACAGGAAGTCAGCAACTTGGGTTACAGAGGTACTGGTAGAGGAAACTGCATTGGCTCTGCACCAGCTTCGGAAGACTTCCCACTTGGATTGATAGACTCTGCGAGTGGATATCCTCCTTGCTCTGGCAATCGCTCTGGCTGCCTCCTTCGAAAAGCCTCTAGCTCTAGAGAGTCTTTCGATAGTCTGAAGGCAGTCAGACGAAGAGCGTGGAGGCTTGGGTGTACCTTCTTTACGTGAGGTTGACGTAGAAGGTCCACTCTTAGAGGGAGAGTCCTGGGAACGTCGACCAGCCATTGCAGTACCTCTGTGAACCATTCTCTTGCAGGCCAAAGGGGAGCAACCAACGTCAGCCGTGTCCCTTCGTGAGAGACGAACTTCTGAATAACTCTGTTGATGATCTTGAACGGCGGGAATGCATATAGATCGAGGTGGGACCAATCCAGCAGAAAAGCATCCACGTGAACTGCTGCCGGGTCTGGGATTGGGGAACAGTACAATGGGAGCCTCTTGGTCATCGAGGTAGCGAACAGATCTATCGTTGGCTGACCCCACAAGGCCCAAAGCCTGTTGCACACGTTCTTGTGAAGGGTCCATTCTGTGGGGATGACTTGACCCTTCCTGCTGAGGCGATCTGCCGAGACACTCATATTGCCTTGAATGAATCTCGTTACCAGCGTGAGGTTTCGACTTCTTGACCAAATGAGGAGGTCCCTTGCTATCTCGTACAGCTTCCTCGAATGAGTCCCTCCCTGCTTGGAGATGTACGCCAAGGCTGTGGTGTTGTCGGAGTTCACCTCCACCACCTTGTTTAGCAGGAGGGACTTGAAGTTCATTAAGGCCAGATGTACTGCCAACAACTCCTTGCAATTGATGTGAAGCGTTTCCTGTTCCTTGTTCCATGTTCCCGAGCATTCCTGTCCGTCCAAGGTCGCGCCCCAGCCCGAGTCTGATGCGTCCGAATAGAGATGAAGATTGGGGGTCTGAACAGCTAACGAGAGACCCTCCTTGAGAAGGATGTTGCTCTTCCACCACATGAGAGTAGTCTTCATCTCTTTGGTAACAGGAATAGAGACCGCTTCGAGCGTCATATTCTTGTCCCAGTGAGCTGCTAGATGGTATTGAAGGGGGCGGAGGTGGAGTCTCCCTAACTCGGTGAACAGGGCTAACGATGACAGGGTCCCTGTTAGACTCATCCACTGTCTCACCGAGCATCTGTTCCTCTTCAGCATGCTCAGGATGCACTCTAGGGCTTGGTTGATTCTTGGGGCCGACGGAAAAGCCCGAAAAGCTTGACTCCGAATCTCCATTCCCAGGTAAACGATGGTTTGGGAAGGAATAAGCTGGGACTTCTCTAAGTTGACCAAAAGACCCAGTTCCTTGGTCAAGTCCAAAGTCCATCTGAGACTCTCCAGACAGCGACGACTTGTGGGGGCTCTTAAAAGCCAGTCGTCTAAATAAAGGGAGGCTCTGATGTCTGCCAAGTGGAGGAATTTCGCAATATTCCTCATCAGTCGCGTAAACACCAGAGGTGCCGTGCTTAGGCCAAAACACAGGGCTTGGAATTGGTACACAACCTTTCCAAAAACGAATCTCAGAAAAGGTTGGGAGTCTGGATGAATGGGGACGTGAAAGTAGGCGTCTTTCAGATCCAACGAGACCATCCAGTCCTCCTGCCTGACCGCTGCTAGGACCGACTTCGTCGTCTCCATAGTGAACGTCTGCTTGGTGACATAAGCATTGAGCGCACTGACGTCCAGCACCGGTCTCCAACCTCCTGTCTTCTTGGCCACCAGGAAGAGACGGTTGTAAAAGCCCGGGGATTGATGATCCCGGACTATCACCACTGCCTCCTTCTGTAACAGGAGCGACACCTCTTGATGTAACGCTAGCCTCTTGTCCTTTTCCTTGTAGTTGGGAGAGAGGTTGATGGGAGAAGTGGTCAGAATGGGATCCTGTAACCCTCCCTTAGCCACTTGACAGACTGGGCGTCTGCACCTCTTCTTTCCCAAGCTTGCCAGAAGGTCTTGAGTCTGGCTCCTACGGCTGTCTGGAGAGGAGGAGAGTCAATGTTTGCTTTTCGAAGACTTGGTACCTTTCTTGGACCTGCCCCTGTGACCGTCTGGGCGGGTACTACCTCGGCTGGGGGCTCTGCCACGAAAGGGCGGAATAAATCTGGTAGCAGGAGTATCAGCCACTGGGGTGCGGTAAGTTCTTGGTACTGAAGGTGCAACCTTAGCCTTCCGTGCTGAAGAGGCCACGAGGTCATGCGTATCCTTCTGTATAAGAGCCGCAGACATTTCCTTGATAAGATCCTCAGGAAACAGGAACTTAGAAAGAGGAGCAAAAAGTAACTGTGACCTTTGGCAAGAGGTGATACCAGTGGAAAGGAAGGAGCAAAGTTGTTCCCTTTTCTTGAGGACTCCCGATACAAACATAGAGGCAAGTTCGCCGGAACCATCGCGAATTGCTTTGTCCATACAGGACATGATCAGCATGGCCGAGTCTTTGTCAGAAGGGGCAGTCTTCTTGCTCAAGGCCCCCAGGCACCAGTCGAGGAAATTAAAAATTTCAAAGGCGCGAAAGACTCCCTTTAAGAAGTGGTCCAGGTCAGAAAAGGTCCAGCAGACCTTAGAGCGTCTCATAGCCGACCTTCGAGGAGAGTCAACCAAACTTGAGAAGTCAGCCTGGGCAGAGGCAGGGACCCCCAAGCCTGGTTCCTCTCCCGTGGCATACCAGACGCCCGCCTTAGAAGCCAGCTTAGGAGGCGGAAACATAAAAGACGTCTTTCCCAGTTGCTGCTTGGACTGCAACCAATCCCCTAACATTCTCAAAGCTCTCTTTGATGATCTAGCGAAGACAAGCTTAGTGTAGGCAGACTTAATAGGTTGCATGCCTAGAGAGAACTCGGATGGAGGAGAACGAGGGGTAGCAGAAACAAAGTGTTCAGGGTATAACTCTCTGAACAGAGAAAGGACCTTGCGAAAGTCAATGGAGGGTGGCAATGACTTGGGTTCCTCCACATCAGATGAAGGATCATCCAGGTGAGCAGCTTCATCCTCAGAAACCTCATCACCTGAGTGTTGAGAAGCGAGAGGTAACGATAAAGCAGTATGCTGAATGGCTGAATCCTGAAGAACGGGTGCATGCGCACTAGCGGATTCATCCTCAAGACTCTGCTGAAGAGGATGAGGGCTGGTAATGACAAAGTCCTGAGGCTGGGATGAAGGAGGTTCTGCGGGGGTCTGAGGAGCAAGCGTGGTGAGAGGCGAATGCTGTAAAGCATGAGGCTCATGCTGCATAGTCTGCGGTTCAAGTTGAATAGGAAGCGGCTCAAGCTGAGAAGAATGTGGTTGCTGCATGCGTTGAGGTGGCTGTCTCATAGCATGAGGTTCCTGCCTCAAGAGTTGCGCTTGCCTCAAGGGTTGAGGTGGCTGCGCAGAGAGAGGCTCTTGTCTCACGAGTTGAGGTTCTAGCCTCAAGAGTTGAGGTGCTTGCCTCGAGAGTTGAGGTTCTCGCCTCGAGGAAAGTGGAGGTGGCTGCCGCAAGAGTTGAGGTTGCTGCCTCAAGGATGGTGGAGGTTGTCGCACCGCAAGAGGTTGCTGCCTCGAGGATGGTTGCAACGCATGAGGCTCCTGCCTCAAGGGTAGAGGAGGTTGCTGCAAAGCATAAGGCTCCTGCCCCAAGTGTTGAGGAGGTTGCCGCGTGGCAAGAGGCTCCTGCCTCAAGGAAAGTGGAGGTTGCTGCACAGCGCTGGTATCTGGCAACTCCCAATGCGGCAGCTCACGCATGGAGGTAGCTTGAGGAACCTCAACATCATACGTCTGGCAGGCTGGACTGCGCAGAGGTGGGGGAGCGCTCGCAGGAGGAGGTGTGTTAACCTTCTCTGCCTGAAACTCCTGCATCAACACCGCAAGCTGCGACTGCATAGTCTGCAGCATAGCCAACTTGGGATCAACAGAAGTTGAGGTCTGTTGAGGCATAGCTTTAACAGAAGTTGAGGTCTGTTGAGGCATCGCTTTACCTCTCTTAGGAGGCGTGCAGCCATCCGATGACTGCGGCGAGTCCGAACTAGCCCAGTGGCTACACCTGGGCTGTTGGACTCGCGCGGTCTGGACCTTACGCTTAAGAGGCCTTGAGACCTGGGTCCAGCGTTTCCTCCCGGAAACATCTTCTGCAGACGAGGAAATTAAGGGCTCAATCGTCTGAGAGTGGAAGTGACGATCTCTATAAGATACGCCCGCAACCACTGAGGATACTACTGTGCGCCGATCAAGGCCTGCCGAACCCTTTTGCCCTTCGACATTGCTTCTCCCCTGGGCTTGGGAGCTTGCAAGAGGTCCCGGACTGGGAGGACGACTGGCACGCACAGAAGTATCCTCATGCGCAACACTGACACTGACACTAGGCACAGCACTGGCACTACCACTTCCCACTGCACTTTTCACTTTAAGTTCCTTGACATCTGCCAAGAGAAACTTGTGGTCACTCACTACCGACTCCACCTTATCACCTAAAGCCTGAATGGCACGTAAAACATCCGACATATCAGGCTGAGCACTAATAATAGGTTCGGGGGTAGCCACTACAGGGGGAGGAAAAGGTTGAGGATCATGGGGGGAGGAATAAAGCAAAGAGCGAGCAGAACTCCTCCTAACTCTCTCCCTCTCTAACTTAGTCGTATACTTGAGGAATTGAATAAAATCAAATTCCGAAAGCCCGGCACATTCCTCACATCGATCTTCCAACTGACAGGATTTTCCCCTACAGTCGGAACAAACGGTGTGAGGATCAACCGAGGCCTTCGGAAGACGCCTAATACAAGTCCTAACACTACATCGTCTTTGGGTAGGAGCTTGAGAATGGTCGGACATCTTGAATCAGAGAACAGTCAAGGGGGGTTTCCAAATTAAAGCAAAGATCGTTATACCATTAATCAAAATCAATCCAAAAGCTATCTAAGCTAAGGGAAAAGCTTCCTGTATAGCGAAAGCTGAAATCTCAGAGCAATACTTCACCAAAACCGTGAACAAAAACTCCAAAATCATAAGCGTATCCATGTAGGTCTTGCCGGAAGCACGACAGAGGAAAAATTGAGGTGGTGTTGACAAGAAGTACTGCAGTACCTGGCCACAGATGGCGCTGGTGAGTACACCCCCCTCTTGTATAGCGATCGCTGGCGTATCCCGTCCGTAGAATTCTGTCGGGCAACGGAGTTGACAGCTACATGATTATCGGGTAAGATTAATATTGAAAATATATATATATATATATATATATATATATATATATATATATATATATATATATATATATACATATTTAAATATATATATTTATTTACATATTTATATATATATATATATATATATATATATATATATATATATATATATATATATATATATATATATATATATATATATATATATATATATATTTATATGTATATATATATCATATATATTTATATATATACATATATATATATATATATATATATATATATATATATATATATATATATATATATATATATATATATATTTATATACATATATATATATATATATATATATACATACATATATATATATATATATATATATATATATATATATATATACATATTTATATATATATTTGGGCTCAGGCCATGTCGTCGTGGAAATTCCTTCATAGTAGATTCCTAGGTTAAATTTATCTACAGTGATATATCCCAGAGAATTTTACTGAAGGTATCCAGAATTCTAACTCCTGGCGCTAATATCCCTGGCTTTCGCCTTTAGGGATATTGCATAATATCAGAGGACGTATTCTTGACACGCCACATAGCTATCTACACCCCTTATAGCGTTTATGCTTCGATAGGGAAAAGTGGCAAGAATTGGAGGAGAGCCATTATTAACCTGTTATGCGTTCCCCCCAGACCAGGTTGCCAGTAATGTACCGTCACACTTTTTTTGCCCTGAGCGGTCATTTCACCAATGATAATTTTTCAAAGTTAATATCATTTCTTTATGCTTACAATTCGTATTTATAGTTAAAAGTATGGATATTAATTAAATGGTAGAGTAAAAAAACAATTAATACTACTATTATTTCATTTCAAATGGCTACATAATACGGAATATTCTAATGGGTTCTTTTTATCTTCAATTGTTAATCTTACGCCTGGATAAGCAACAAAAGTAGAGGGATAAGTCTCTCTCTCTCTCTCTCTCTCTCTCTCTCTCTCTCTCTCTCTCTCTCTCTCTCTCTCTCTCTCTCTCTCTCTCTCTCTCTCTCTCTCCATATCGTTTCCTGTATAATTTTCAAATATGTTCGTCATACATTTGTACATTATCTATCCACTTTATTTCTCTCTCTCTCTCTCTCTCTCTCTCTCTCTCTCTCTCTCTCTCTCTCTCTCTCTCTCTCTCTCTCTCTCTCTCTCTCTCTCGGCGTTTCCTTTCCTATATAGTTTTGTGAAATCTCGTTGTCCAGTCATTCGGTAAAGAGAAGTCATTTTTGCTTTCGGCATCAAAAGAAAACCTTGTTTCTTCAATATACTCATCACTGGAAGATTCAGAACTAGTGCTCTCATTATCAAACAGGTTATCATTATCAAATTCCTCAACAAGAATATCATTTATTTCATCTAAAGAAATAACCTTCCTCTTTAGACCGTTCATTACAAAAGGAACAACAAACAACCACTTCTGCATGGACGCCCGAAGCGCACTTATAGGAAACCAGTTTTCTAACATTAAGCTACCTTCTGAAAAATAGTTGCCAGACATCATATAAGTTTCTATTTACAGCCCTCATATGCTGAGAGTGTTGCCAAGTGGTGATCCTATACTGTACTTACCATATGAGTAAACGTAATATCACGAGACTGACGGCTTGAAAAAGGCAATTAAAGTCATGAACGGAATATGCAGTTGAAGGCGGTACCGAGTAGATCGTGGTGAACGGTTTATCACGTGGGTGACGCTTAACAGGTTAAGGCATCGCTCTACTCCTACTGTTGAGTACCAGTATGACATCACGTCCGGGCGCCATCTTGTTATTCCTTCTTTTGTAGCGAACCTTATTCGGTGTTTCCCAGTGCTCTCTAACTTTTTTTTGGATTATTTTTTGCTATGATGCTTTCTCCAGCCTCATTTGCCTCTGGAAAGTTGAGTATTATCTTTATTTTGTATAAATGTACAGTAAGCTCTTGCCAGTTTTTTCCTCGATTCAAGGTTTAATTAACGTAACGACTGTTCACTATGCACATGTCATTTAGTCAGCCAGAACGACCTTCCCGGTATATTTCGCTTTAATAAATTTAGCTAGTTAGCCTTCATAGCTAGGAAATTTTATATTATGCCAACAGTATCGTGGTTTCGGCGATTTAGGTAACCGATCCTCACTTATGCTAGGCTTTCCTAGCCTAGGCGGCTAGCCCTTCCTTTCATGCAGGATATAGTTTTCCTAATGTGGTAATTTATTGAAGCTTTAGGCAATATTTAATACATCTAAGATATTACTGCATAAATTTTCCTCTTCCAAAGATAGTATACGAGAGAGTTTCGGTGATTTAGGTAATCGATTCTCACCGCTTCTAGGCTACTAGCCTAGGGGCTTTAGTATATTTTCATACATGTCCCCGAGTGCTCTTGTATTGCCTTATTTAAGTGGAGACTGATACCTCCTAGTCTTTTATAAAGTGATACTAATCTCCCTAGGAGATTTAAGAGCAATCTCTCCTCTCTCTGAGTTAGCCTAAACTGAACCCTAGTCAGCTTTGCCTTGAATTGCTTTCAGGTAAATCTAGGCTAGGGTGTTTCTGCCCCTTCCCTTAACTGCAGATTCTGGTTTGAGTTTGGTCAGAACATCAGAGTATTCCGTCAGTGGTCGGTTGCTGACTGGCAAGGTGAATTGAATTTCCGGGTCAGGTTAGGCTACCGATGCAGGAGGCTAGACCTCCCTAGGCCTTACCTGAAGGCATTATATGATATGATGCCTCCTCCCTGTGGCCTAGCAGACAGTCCTGTGCTGGCAGAACCTAAGCTGAAGAATAGAATGCTTCTATTGCTTGGAGGACTCCGACACTAGACTCCGTTCCTACTGTCTGAGACAGTAGCGAGGGTGCTGCCAATCTCTTTCTGTATTGGGCTAACCCTAGGCTAGGGAATCTAATTCCCTGGCCCACTGGAATAGTTCTAATACTGGAACAGTCTTTTGTTAGGTGAGGTAGAACCTGCCGGCTCCTCCCTCACCCTACAGGACCCTCACCCCTCCCCTCTCTGTCCTTTAGTGATGGCTTAGCCTTCACAAACCTTGGCCATCATCCTACAATCGACCCTAGTGTCGGTAGGTTGTGGGATTGGCTCGGGTTTTCTGTCGGCTGCTCGGCTGTGCTGGCTGCCGATGGAAATCCTACCCCCCTGTCGAGTGTTCTTCAGTCCTCTCTTGGTCTGCCTTCTATAACCCTGCCGGCAGAGATCGGTGGGGTTGTGGTTGAATGGAAGCCTGAATGTTGCATTTCCCCCTTCCATATGAACCCTCATTCCGGATGGAGGGCAGTAAGGCTGAGCCTTTACACGCCCCCTCATCCATGCTTTCTCTCTCTCTTACCACTAGTATCCTGGGTTCCAACTGCCGGCAGCCATGAGGCCGCCGGCAGCCGGCTGGACGGCAGACCACTGACAGATTGCACTGTCGCCGGCTGGTATGGGTTGCCGACGGTCAGCGACCCACTAGCAGCCGGCGACCCATCGGCTACCTGCCGGCAGCCGGTCGAACAACTGTCTGACGACATTTCTTTCGCCGCCAGCTGACGGAGACCGGCGAATGTCGGCGGCCTCCCAACGGCCAGCGACCTACAACAGCCGGAGGTCTGCCGCCCATTACCACTAGAAGGCACTACACCTAACTTAAAACCAGGAACTAACACTACAGTATATGACAGTGCAATGGTCAGTATAATTGTGATATAGATCATACTGCAATCAGAAAACCACGGTATAGTTTGTACGGTAGCCCATACATTTTCTAACCTACACTGTGTTTCATGGGCAGCCTATTATGAGGCCACATGATATAAAGAAAGTGAGTTCTTTCTTTAATTTACAGTGATCACTACATTTAATCACCAATATTGAATCCCAGAAGACGGTGTTAAGTTACACCTCTATATATCCTGAAGGATAAAGATCTTCTAATAATATTTCTATCTTTAGAAATACCCTGGAATTCAATTTTGAGGGAGGTCATAGCAATTGGCTGAACAGGAAACACACGTAGGTGTCTTTCCTTCTTCCTTTCTAGCTTACCTATCCTAAGCTAAATATATACATAACATTGTATAATGAATTTTGTGAGATAATTCACCAAATACTCATATGCCTTTCCTTTCTTTACAGGAGGACCATCCCAAGTGCGGGAACCACTTCTGTAATGTCCGCAGCAAGAACTTCTGCAGCCATGGACTGTGCAGGACGCAAGCGCTGCGCAGCGACTTCGGGTTCTCTGAAGTATTGGGACCCCCAGGTATGTGACGTTTGTTCCAATCTGGTTACTGAGGCTTTTGATGACCATAAGTCTACTGAGTCAAGGGATGCAGCAAGAGAGAAGCTGCATAAATGGGTCAGGGGTTTTCAAAAGAATACCACCAGGCCATACCTTCCTAATGAAAAGATGAGGGCCTGTCTTTTCCCTAGGGCAGCTTCGGATGCAGTAATCCCGCAACCTCATACAGAATCCCCCTCGTCCAGATTCCGATAGAATCTGATGTATTGGATGCCATGAAGGACATCCAGCTAGAAGACAACATGTCAGTCGTTTCAGAAAACACTGAACGTAGTCTTCTTGCCGAAGATCAGGAGCAAGAGTCTGTATTGGCTCCTGAAACCGACGACGAAGGAACCGAAATAGTTTTGGTTTCATCAGCTCCGGTGGCAGAGCCCGTCCCCTCGACCTCCTCTGCCCCTCAATTGGCTGACATAAGCCAAACATTGTCTTCTATCCTTTCTATGTTCCAGGATTTGAAGAAGCAGTCAACCGAGAAAGAATCTGCGCTACGGTCGGAGATGCACCAACTCGTAGCTTCTCGTGTAGCTCCAAAGAAGCTAAACGTTAAGGACCTTCCCCCTTTCTCGGACGTCAACCCATGGAGGCATGCTGAGCACATGCCCATGTCAGGAGGTAGGTTCTTCCTCTCCGACAAGCTGGGCATAGTCCTAGTTGAAGACGTGGAATTCTGGCCCAGTAAAGGGGCCTTCTCAGACTGCTACGTTTGTCTGAGGACGGAACCTCCTTCGAAAGAGGAGACAGAGCCGAAAGAGGTCATAATCCTTGACCTCCCCAAAGCTCAGGCCTTGTTTACCAACATGTTGAAGGAGAGGGCCTTCACTAGCTCCAAAGTGCCGGCTCTGAGTAAGAAGTACCCATCCTTCATTGCTTCTTCTACCCGTGCCTTCCCCTTTATGGAAAAAGGGTTTAAGGCGGCCTTAAAGGCAGTTGAGGCGGGAAAACCTTGCCCCACACTCGAAGAGTGTAGGCCGTTCTCCCTTGCCCTACCATCAAACGATGTTGACTGGAAGGACGTTTTTAGTACCTTCTCAGTCGGGAAGTTGGAGGCCGACATTGCCGGACGTCAGTTCGGTGAAGACCTCCCCAAGTTGTCAGACTTTCACCTGCGTCGGGAGCAGGAAACGAAAGAAAGATTTGCCACCTCAATGTCTCTTCAGACTGGACTGGAGACGATAGCAAGCGTCTCCCTAACCCCAGACATGTACATGGTCTTTGCCAAGGCTCACCTGGCAACAGTTACCAAGGACCAGTACAACTTTATCAAAGCCAGAAGGGCTTGTAGAGAGTTCGTGTTCGCCTCGGCTGCGGTGAGGCACGAACCAAGGAAGTTGATATCTTCCAACATCTGGGGTAAAGACCTCTTTCCAAGTGAAGTGGTCAAAGAGGTTGCTGACAAAGCTGCCACGGAGAATAGAAATCTTCTCCAAAAGAGGGGCTTGTCGACAAAGAGAAAGTCTTCACCAGATGAGGGTCCCAACCTAAAAAAAAGACTAAGAGGCCAAGAGCGCCCTCTCGCTGACCTAGACAACAACTTACCGTGGCCACGGTGTCCCAGACGGTGGCACAACCACCCACCACGTACCAATTGGTACCACATCAACTAGTGACACAGTCCCCTGTTTTTACCCCAGCCTTTGAAAGGCAATCCACGACCTTTCGGCCGAAATCTAGAGGTTCCTTTCGAGGCTCCTCTAGACGCCCCTCAAGAGGCAGGGGCAACAAAGGTGGACGTGGCCAAGGAGGCAAGTCCTCCAACCAGCACTCTAAGTGAGATGCTTCCGGTGGGAGGGAGACTTTTCTCTTTCCGGGATCGTTGGACCTTCGATCCCTGGGCCCACAGCCTGATCAAAAACAGACTGGGTTGGAGCTGGAACACAACTCCACCAACTTTCCCTCAATTCTTCCAACACTCAACCCCCATTCTGGAAGAACATGTCCAAGAACTCTTAGACAAGAGAGTCATAAGGAGAGCAAAGTCCGTCAAGTTCCAGGGAAGGCCGTTTTGTGTTCCGAAGAAAGACTCGGAAAAACTCGAGTCATTCTGGACTTGTCACCACTCAACAATTTCATAGTGAACCACAAGTTCAGGATGCTTACTCTTCAACACATAAGGAGCCTACTGCCCAAGCAGGCATACACAGTCTCCATAGACATGGCAGACGCATATTGGCATGTCCCAATCAATCGACAAGTTTCCTCCTACCTAGGATTCAAGCTGCAAAAGAGACAATACGTCTTAAGAACCATGCCCTTTGGACTAAACATAGCTCCAAGGGTATTCACAAAGCTTGCAAACGCAGTCATTCATCAACTACGCCTAAAGGGAGTTCAGGTGATAGCCTCCCTGGACGTCTGGCTGGTGTGGGCAGCATCCGATGCAGAATCCATGCAAGCCTCCAAGGAAGTGATCCAGTTCCTGGAACATTTAGAATTCAAGATCAACTTGGAAAAGTCTTGACTATCTCCAGCTCAAAAGTTCCAATGGTTTGGCGTTCATTGGAACTAAGAGTCGCACCGCCTTTCCCTTCCATCAAAGAAGAGGAGAGAGATAGCGGGATCTGTCAAGAGACTAAAATGATCCGACCGGATATCAAGACAGCAACAAGAGAGAGTACTGGGCTCCCTCCAGTTTGCCTCAGTGACAGACCCAGTGTTGAGAGCACAATTAAAAGATGCATCAGGAGTCTGGAGAAAATACGCATTAAACGCTCGAAGAGATCTAACACGACCGATACCAACTCGTCTGCGATCACTTCTCAAGCCATGGTCGGAGGCCAAGCACCTAAAGAAGAAGGTACCCTTGCAACCACCACCACCCTCGGTCACCGTTCACACGGAAGCCTCAATGGAAGGATGGGGAGGCCACTCTCACCAACGGAAAGTCCAAGGAACCTGGTCCTCCCTCTTCAAGACCTTCCACATCAACATTCTGGAAGCCATGGCAGTTTTTCTATTGCTGAAGAAACTGAAGCTTCGCTGCTCGATCCCCATCCGACTGGTCCTGGACAGCGAAGTGATAATGAAATGTCTAAACCGGCAAGGTTCGAGATCGCCCCAAATCAACCAAGTGATGTTAGCCATCTTCCGCCGGGCGGAAAATTAGAGATGGCACTTATCAGCAGTTCACCTTCAAGGGTTCCGCAACGTGACGGCGGACGCTCTATCCAGGCTCACCCTGATAGAGTCAGAATGGTCCCTAGACGCAAGATCATTCTCCTTCATCTTACGCAAAGTCCCAGGACTACAGATAGACCTCTTCGCAACGAGCGACAACAAGAAGCTACCCCGGTACGTAGCCCCGTACGAGGATCCTCTAGCGGAAGCAGTAGACGCGATGTCCCTAGATTGGAACAGATGGTCCAGGATTTATTTGTTCCCTCCAACCAACCTCCTGCTAAAGGTCCTCAATAAACTGAGATCCTTTCAGGGAACAGCAGCGATAGTGGCTCACAAGTGGCCCAACAGCATCTGGTTCCCTCTGATAACGGAACTGCGACTGAAGCTGGTCCCGTTGCCGGATCCAGTTCTGACTCAACAAGTGCAGAAGTCGACTGTCTCCGCTTCATCACAGAAAACTCGAAACCTTCATCTCATGAGTTTCTTGCCTTAGCAGTCAAGAAAAGGTTCGGGATTTCGAAGGACAGTATAAACTTTTCAGAAGAATATAAGTCAAAATCTACTAGAAGACAATACGAGTCTTCCTGGAAGAAATGGGTTGCCTTTGTCACGGCAAAGAAACCAAAAGAAATCTCGACAGATTTCTGTTTATCATTCTTTATTCATCTCCATGAACAAGGTTTAGCAGCCAACACGATCTCTACGTGTAAATATGCCTTGACTAAACCCTTGCTATATGCCTTCCAGGTGGACTTCTCTAACGAAATCTTCAATAAGATCCCTAAGGCCTGCGCTCGGCTTAGGCCCGCAGCACCCCCGAGGCCCATTTCTTGGTCCTTGGATAAGGTTCTTCATTTAGCCTAAACCCTGAACAATGAAGACTGCTCTTTGAAGCATTTGACCCAAAAAGTTATATTCTTATTTGCACTAGCCTCAGGAGCCAGAGTTAGAGGAATAGTGGCCCTTTCAAGGGATGAGGGCCACATCCAGTTCACAGAGTGTGGAGAACTGAATCTCTTTCCTGACCCAACGTTTCTCGCTAAGAAAGAGCTGCCCACCAAAAGGTGGGGTCTCTGGAGAATCTGCCCTCTGAAGGAAGATGCGTCTCTAAAAATAGAGTGCCTAAAGGTCTATCTTCGTAGAACTTCAGACTTTAGGGGAGGAAAGCTTTTTAGGGGAGAAACCTCAGGTTCGACATTGTCTTTGAAACAATTAAGGGCGAAGATCACCTATTTCATTCGCAGAGAGGATCCAGACAGCACACCCGCAGGTCATGATCCGAGAAAAATTGCTTCGTCTCTGAACTTCTTTTAAACTATGAATTTTGAAAGTCTTCGCTCGTATACTGGATGGAAGTCATCCAGGGTTTTCTTCAAACACTACGCGAAGCAAGTGCAAGAGATCAAGCATTTTGTGGTGGCAGCAGGTAGCGTGCTAAAACCTGCTGCTTGAATACTGCGAGGAACAGTGCACTAATCGGGACTTTTAGTGAAGGGTGTACATGATCCCTCCATACGGAGTGACATGTTTGGTGAAGTATCACTGTAGTGACACTATACAGTAGACTGTTCTAAGTATAAAGGTGAAAGAAGCATAAAAGACATACACATGTGCCATGCGTATAACTACGCAAGTGTTTATAAACTGTAATGACAGAAATAAGGAAACATGAAATATTACAATATTTCCTTTTAAAGTGGCTTCACATTTCTTTTCAGGTGAAACAAGTATTTCTGTTATTACTATTTTAATTATGCTTTCCACTATATTTCCAATTTTCGTTTTATATTATATTATAAAATGCACTTTAACCTTGTTATCTATTGTTTATCAATAAATACATGTCTGAATTTTGCGTCTCTTTTCGCCCCAAAAATTCTAAATAAATAAAGGTGCCAGAGCAATTCATTTTATCCTCTTATATTGAAAATATATCCTGAACAGATAAAATATCTGTTTTAGAGCTAGCAAACCTCAAAATTATGTTTTTATCAGGTATCAGTCCCTGGTTATGACTGATTTCATATACCTGATTGTATTACTGACTTATACAATTTTCCTACATAGATGAAAACCTGTCTACCTTGCTTACAACACACCAAGTAGACCGGGGGAGGTGTCAGTAGTCAATACATACATTTGTTCCTTTCAGAATACAAACTCTGTTTTACAAAGTATATGATGAGACCAATATACCGGTTTGTTAACTAGATTGTTCATATGAACTTACAATCCTCGAGTTTTTTCTAGAGTCTACCATGACTCTTCCCTGTAGGGGACTGGAAGCATTGACATAGTCCATGATCAGCTAAAGTGGTGTATGACAGTAACACCAAGTGTCTCTAGGTCTAGATGACCAAGGAAAATTAATCTAGGGGTTATTGGCACTCATGGGAAATCCACAGATACATTAATGCTCTGGTAAACTTCCTTCAGGACGACATGGCCTGAGCCCAAAAAAACGGATTTTGAGCGAAGCGAAAAATCTATTTTTGGGAAAGGTAGCCATGTCGTCCTGACGGACCCACCCTCCTTTTATAAAATCTGAATGAATCCCTCCCAAAAGTACTGTATCTGTAGCACCTCGCTAACGCTACAAGGAATAACAAAATGGCGCCCGGACGTAACGTTATACTGGTACTCAACAGTAGGAGTAGAGCGATGCCTTAATAACGGCTCTCCTCCAATTCTTGCCACTTTTCCCTCTCGAAGCATAAACTCTATTAGGGGTGTAGATAGCTATGTGGCGTGTCAAGAATACGTCCTTTGATATTATGCGATATCCCTAAAGGCGAAAGCCAGGGATATTCGCGCCATGAGTTAGAATTCTGGATACCTTAATAAAATTCTCTGGGATATATCACTGTAGTTAATATAACCTAGGAAGCTACTATGAAGGAACTTCCATCAGGACAACATGGCTACCTCACCCAAAAATAGATTTTTGAGCGAAATATACATATATATACAGTAATATATATATATATATATATATATATATATATATATAGATAGATAGATAGATAGATAGATAGATAGATAGATAGATAGATAGATAGATAGATATATATATATATATATATATATATGTATATATATATATGTATATATATATAAATATTATATATATATATATATATATATATATATATATATATATATATAGATATATATATATATATATATATATATATATATATATATATATATATATATATATATATATATATAGATATATATAGATATATATACAGTATATATATATATATATATATATATATATATATATATATATATATATATATATATATATATTTAAGGGATTACAGGTGAAGTTCCTATATATGGTGTGCAGCAGGGTCCAAAAACACATCAGTAAAAAGGCCATAATTTATTTAGGAGACGTTTCGAACATTGCAATGTTCATTATCAATCTGTAAAAGATATAAATATAAAATTCTTAAAATTTGTACAATAATTTAAAACAAAATAGTAAAAGAGTATTAAAACATTATTGATTTTATAACAGAAAATCGTAAAAAACTAAAACAGTAAAACACAAAAGAACCAGCGCTCACCAGACCATCCATAGGGGAATGCGTAGAGATCTAGATTGGACCAGTCCAATAGAAAAGCGTCTATATGGACTGCTTCTGGATCCGGAACGGGGAAGCAATACGCCTCTAGCCTCTTCGTCTTCGAGGTTGCGAAGAGGTCTATGCAAGGACGACCCCAAAGACGCCACAGGCTCTTGCACACCTGAAGGTTGAGGGTCCATTCTGTTGGAAGGATCTGATTCCGTCTGCTGAGACTGTCTGCCATAACGTTTTTCTCCCCTTGAATGAGTCGCGTGAGAAGTATAACGTTTCTCTCTCTTGCCCAGATCAGGAGATTCTTTGACGTCTCGTACAGAGATATCGAGTGTGTTCCCCCTTGCTTTGAGATGTATGCCAATGCTGTCGTGTTGTCCGCATTGACCTGAACTACTTTGTTGGTGACTAAAGCCTCGAAACTTTTGAGGGCTAAAAGAACTGCCAATAACTCCTTGTGGTTGATATGCAAGGATTTCTGGGGTTCTGTCCAAAGACCCGAGACTTCTAACTTGTCTAGGGTTGCTCCCCATCCTGTGTCCGAGGCGTCTGAGCATAACACAAGATCTGGACTTTTCATTGACAAGTCGAGACCCTCCTGGAACTTGTCTGGTTCCTCCCACCACCGAAGGCAGACTTTGATGGGGTTCATGATAGGAATGGACATCGATTCTAAGTCCCTCTCCTTGTCCCAATGGCTGTTGAGATGGAACTGGAGAGGACGAAGATTCAGCCTTCCCAGTGGGACGAACTGCTCCAAGGAGGAGAGGGTTCCAATCAGACTCATCCATTTCCTTGCTGAGCAAACTTTCTTGCTTTGAAACGATCTTAGTTTCAACTTGGCTTGCTCTATCCTTAAGGGAGACGGAAAAGCCCGAAAAATCTGACTCCGTATCGTCATCCCCAAATATAAAATCTCTTGAGATGGAACCAAGAGAGACTTTTCCTTGTTTACAAGGAGACCCAGTTCTTCCGCAAGTCCAAAGTTGTCTGAAGATCCTTCAGGCAGTGATCGTAAGAGTGCGCTCTGAGAAGCCAGTCGTCGAGATACAGGGAGGTTCTTATGCCCCTTGAATGTAAGATCATTGCTACATTCAGCATGAGCTTCTTAAAAATCTGAGGCGCTGTGCAAAAACCGAAGCATAGGGCTCTGAATTGGAAGACGTCTCCCATGAAAACGAACCTGAGGTAGGGTCTGAAGCTCAGGCAGTGATCTTAAGAGTGCGCTCTGAGAAGCCAGTCGTCGAGATACAGGGAGGCTCTTATGCCCCTTGAATGTAAGATCTTTGCTACATTCAGCAGGAGCTTCTTAAAGATCTGAGGCGCTGAGCAAAGACCGAAGCATAGGGCTCTGAATTGGAAGACATCTCCCATGAAAACGAACCTGAGGTAGGGTCTGAAACTCAGGCAGTGATCGTAAGAGTGCGCTCTGAGAAGCCAGTCGTCGAGATACAGGGAGGCTCTTATGCCCCTTGAATGTAAGATCTTTGCTACATTCACCATGAGCTTCTTAAAGATCTGAGGCGCTGTGCAAAGACCGAAGCATAGGGCTCTGAATTGGAAGACGTCTCCCATGAAAACGAACCTGAGGTAGGGTCTGAAGCTCGGATGGATGGGGATGTGGAAGTAGGCGTCCCGAAGGTCTAATGAGACCATCCAGTCGTCCCTCCTTACTGCTGCTAGCACTGACTTCGAAGTCTCCATGGTGAACTTTGTTTTGATGATGAACCTGTTCAGCGCACTCACGTCCAGAACTGGACGCCATCCCCCCCGAGTTCTTGGGTACCAGGAATAGCCGATTGTAGAAACCAGGTGAACGGATAACCTGAACCTTCTCTATGGCCCCCTTTTCTAACATGAGAGACACTTGGTTCGAAAGAGCTTGTCTCTTTGCCTCCTCTCTGTATCTGGGAGAGAGATCCACGGGCACTGAGACCAGGGGAGGGCTCCCTAGAAAGGCGATCTTGTAACCCTCCCTCAAGAACTGAATAGACCATTGGTCTGCCCCTCTCTTCTTCCAAGCTTGCCAGAATTTGAGTAGTCTGGCACCCACTGCCTCAAGGCGAAAGCAGTCAGACTCTGCTTCACCCTGCCCTGAAACCTCTTCTCTTACTCCTTCTAGCATCAGGTCTGGAGCTATCCCTACTAGAAGATCTTCCTCGAAAGGGCTGGGAAAACTTGGGAAAAGTATCTTCCTTAGACTTGCGGCTGATATAAGTGGAAGGCAAAGCCTTTCTAGCGGTCTTGGAGACAAGATCCTGAGTGGCCTTCTGAGCTAAAGCTGCAGAGATCTCCCTGATAAGTTCTTGCGGAAACAGTAATGGAGAAAGAGGAGCATATAAGAGTTCGGACTTCTGGAAGGGAGTCACCCCCAGCGAAAGAAAAGAGCACAGTTGATCTCTTTTCTTAAGGATGCCTGCGGAAAAAAGAGCTGCAAGTTCATTAGAGCCATCCCTCAAGGCCTTGTCCATGCACGACATCAAATGGACCAGGGCAGAAGTATCCCCCTCTTTAAAAGTCTCAACTTTTTTACCCAAGGCCCCCAGCATCCAGTCTAGGAAGTTAAAAACTTCAAAGGCCCGAAAAATTCCTTTGAGAAGGTGGTCCATTTCTGAAGGACCAAAAAATTTTGGTCTATCTCATGGCCGACCGACGAGGAGCGTCTACGAGGCTTGAGAAATCTCCCTGGGCAGAGGCAGGAATCCCCAAGCCGAGAACTTCTCCCGTCTCGTACCAGATGCTCGACCTCGAAGCCAGTCTAGCTGGAGGAAAGGAAAAAGACGTCTTTCCTAAGGCCTTCTTAGACTGTAACCAGTCACCCATTAATTTAAGAGCTCTCTTGGACGAACGTGACAGAACCATCTTAGTAAAACGGGCTTTCTTAGAGTAAACTCAGACGGGGGAGAGCACGGAGCTATAGGCACAAAAAAGTCCGAAAACTCTCATAAGTTTTTTAAGATCAGCAGAATGATGGAAAGACACAGAGTCCTCGTCTTCTGAAACGTCATCAAACTCCAAAGGAGAAAGCTGGGCTTCTACTTCCTTCTCTAGTGACGTTCCTCTGGGAGCAGTAGGGTTAAGAGCGGTATCAATATCAGAAAAAACCTGAGTGCCAACCGCAATAGAAATAGGCTCATTGCGAACAGTAACAGGCGGCAGAGTCGCGTGCGGCTCAACCGAACGCTCGCGATCAGCTCGATCGGAGACAAGAAGTTCCTGTACATGAACCGCATCGATGTCTTGAAAAGGATAAGCCTCCTCCTCGTAATCCAAACTAACATCCGAAATATGACCAGGGATAGGAAGTTCAGGATCATATTCAGAAACACGCTTGCCGTCAACTGATGGCAAGCAATCGGTACTACGAACCGCTCGTTGTTCAGCGACTCATTCAACTGTAACCATCCCGGAAACGCGACCTGAAGGACGCTCACTAAAATAATTGGCGGAGAGAGAAACTTCCTGAATGATAGGACGTTTAGTAGCCTGCTTAAAAGGACGTTCGGTAGCCTGTTTGCAAGGACGTTCGGCAGTCTGAACCGAAGGAGGATCGGTAGCCTGTTCAGGAGGAAGTTCAGGAGCCTGAGTCGAAGGGCGTTCAATAACCTGTTTAACAGGACGTCCGACGTCTTTCTTAGAAGAACGCACAGGCACACAGTCTCGATCGCGTTCAATAAAAGAACCGTGGACTGCGGACTTAGGAGAACGATCACGATCGCTTCCTAAAGGCCGTTCGTATCGGCTAGCAGGAAGCTTCGATCCCCGATTACGAGGCTTCTCGGAAACATGTCCTGGTTCGCTGCTCCGATCACGATCGCTGATACGAGATTTGTCGCTGCGCTGGTATGATTGCATAAAGGATGAGAGCCTGCTTTGCATGTCTTGAAGAATTACAAAGTTAGGATCCGAACGTTGTGAAAACGGCGATGAGGTCGTAACGCTCTCCTCACCGCTAAACGGAACAAAGCGCCTAGAAGGCGAAATCCAGTCTGAAGGCTGCTTAGAAGCTTGAAATGAGGTAAAGCCTGGTCTTGAGTGCACAGAAGGATCCTTGGAAACGTCCAGTGTTCTAAAAGGACGTTTGGTTGGGGGGCTTTCAAAAGGCTCTGGAGAATCCCAGTGACTGCATCCAGGTTTAGAACTAGCAGGACGTCAATAGGCCGTATCATAGGACCTCTTAAGAGGCCTGGAAGCGAGCTTCCAGCCTCTTTTAGGCAAGGGGTCATCCGAACACGACGAAAAACACTTAACCTCACCTTTCCGATGGTGAGGGCGAATGTCCTGGGAGGCGCCCACAGGTACGTTCGAGGGGACGTCTGCTCGTTTGATACAGCCTCTCGTCTCCTTTCGCCTTTCGACATTCCTTCTCCCAGGGGTTGGGGAGCTTGGAAGAGGTCTAGGACTAGGAAGGCGACAGACACGAGCAGGCGCACCCTCCACTGCACTTGCACTTGCACCTTCACCTTTCAAAAGACGCACATCGGACATCAACTGTGTCCTGTCCGCAGCCAAAGATTCAACTTTAGCGCCGAGAGCTTGAATCGCCACTAACATATCTTTTAGTGAAGGTTCATTAGCAATTGCAATAGTGGGATCAGGATCTACCACTACAGGTGACGGAATAGGATTAATGACATGGGAGGAGGAAATATCTACGCCTCAATCTATCCCTTTTGAGTTTACGCCTGTATTTATCAAAATCAATCCATTCATGCTCTGACAGCAAAACACATTCGTCACAGCGATCACCTAAATCACACTCTTTACCCCTACATGCAACACAGAGAGAATGGGGGTCAAGAGAGGCTTTAGCCATACGGGTCTTACACCCACTAGTCACACATAACCTAAAAGTTATAGGGGGGGTGGCCATTTTGAAAAATTTAAGAAAATTCAGACAAGCAAAGGTCAAAAAATCATCTAATCCAAACAAAATCAAGAAATATCCAAAGTGAGATAAAAAACAAGCGGGAGTCAATAACCAAAGATTTGTACTTCACCAAAAAAAAAAAACGATCAGTAATGACGGAGTAGAATTCACGTGTCGCCGCTAGCGACGGCAGGGAATATATGAAGGTCACCGGAATGGTTCCCAGGTACCTCGCTAGGGTGCAGGGGTGGTACACCTGGCTATCCAACTGGCGGTTGGCGCGAGTTTCGAATTTTCTGCCGTTGACGACGGGGACGTAAGCTATGTATATAACTACCGGGTAAGTCTTGTGTTTAAAAAAGAAATATGTACACATGGGTATAGCAACAACGAATACCCTACATACATACAATATTAGAAGGGTCAAATACTTGAATGTCACGGGTAAAAATGAGGAGGGCTTAAAGAAAATGAGTAATCCTATTGGTCAAAATAAAGGATGGAGGGGTTTATGCACAGAAGTTCTAAAACTGGTTAACATGCATGTACCTACGAGTGAACAGAAGCGAATACAACTGCTTCGTAGAATGTCAACAAACAAATGAAAAACATATCAGAAGTACATGATATAGATAATTTGTGCAGTTTTCCATGGATTTATTATATGCACATGAAAAACTCCGGGTTCCCACTAGGGGTCCAACATTATCGATGGATATAGATATAAATATATTTCACTCAGCATTTATTTGCGGTGAAAATAAATGTCCTTTTTGAAAAAAAACGAGTGTTTTTCTATAGGAAAAAGTTGTTTTTAGTAGGGAAGAGTAACTATAATAAAACCCTATAAGGATACTCTAATACAGTACTTTGACACAGAAAAATTACGGGCAGCAAAAAGGATAATTAGTCAACTATGCAAACTTCAGTTAAAGCAACTTGTATGAATTAAACATTAATTCCAAAGGTAGGCTACTTACATTTCTGCTAACACATGAAGAATAAAGGCTACAATATACCTCAGCCTTACCTTTTCTTCTTTGTTAACTTATGGTGGGTTTTATTATAGTACCAGTCAGGACAACTCCTGAAAGATTCGGAGGGAAGACATGATTTACGGTAAATATGATACTTTAACTACTAGCAAAACTGAAATTCGCTAAAAGAAATGGACGAGAGCTGATTAGTACGGTATTTTTCTCAATGGGTATAATAGGGGCTGGGGCATAATAACTTACGTATTGGTCAATTAAAATGTGAAGTATGTTTTTCACACTAAGTCCATTGTTTACATCTGAAAGACTGAGGGGGACTTATTGCACAAGCTTGGCTCCGATCGGTTTGGGAAGCTTTCTGTGCATTTACAATGACGTATTTGTCAGGTGGTTTTTTTTTTAAACCAATTAACAGCTTACAAGTACTTCATCATAAGTTCCCAGATGTTGCTCTACAACAGATGTTTTTTTTTCCAACTTCCCCTTCAGTTTCAACTTAACCACCATCACATAAAGATGTCTCCAAGAGGGAACTTAGGGGAAGTTCATCAACCTATTTCAAAATTTAGTGTAATTTCATTTATGTCAGCAATTGATTATAATGGAAATGCCCCCACAACACCCTAAATAAAAAAAATTATTTAATTTTTCTTAATGTAAGGATTTATTTGTGATTTACTTTATCATAATGTAAGGATTTATTTGTGATTTACTTTATCATAATGTAAGGATTTATTTGTGATATACTGTACTTTTAGTTTGTGACCTGGGATGGGGGGTCTGGCTAAGGGTTGTGACCTAGGAACTACTAGGTTAGGTTAGGTGGGTTGGTTAGGTTCTATAACCTTTTACAAATATCAAAAGTGTTAAATAATCACATTTTGCCCTGTTTTCAGCCACTTACATGAACCATATATTATACCAACTGGTTACCTTGCGCTTATTTTGCATTTCTGACTATTATTATTGCAGCAAATTACTCGTTTATGACATTTCCTCATCCAAAAACACCCGGTTTCCCACTGGGGTCCCCTATAATTGTCTTAATATAAGGGGGTCCAAAAACTCAAGAACGGGTGGTTTACCCCAATAATTATTGTGAGAAATGCATAAAACACGAGATAACGAGTAGAAAAAAGTATATGGTTCATGTATTTGGTTAGAAATGAAAGTATCTACATTATTTACTGTATTTTCTATAAGTAAATGTCGGCCCCGAGTCACCAGCAGATTAACACCATACCTAAGAATACTATAAAATATCGGTTTACAGATGTATTCTTTTTAATTCTTCAAACGTGACAGTTACATGACAATCAAACAAAGGCATTTATGTTTCTTTCTGCATAAGAAAGGCTTTTAAATTTGAATTTGGGTGGATTTTAGGGCTACTACCTGCGGTAATTAAACTATCTTTACAAAGGATACATAAGTAAGTTCAATGAGTTTATTATGTTGGAACAAGGCTACGGGATTATGAGAAGATGCAAGAAATAGGAACTATTGTACAGTGAATAAATATTATTGCTTTTTCAATATTTGGTCGCAAAAGAATAAAAAATAACTTACGATATAAAGATGTTGTCTAGTCTTCCTACAAGTCAGAAACAGTTTGCAAACAACTTCAAAACACGAAGTACAGCGGATTAATCTTCAAGTTCCGTTTTCGGCTTTGCTAATTATATCATCTTTTATTGTTGTTTCTTTACAAATGTTCAAATGGAAATTTCGATTTTTCATTTCTCCTGAAATTTTATTAATAGTTAAATTGTTTCTTATATTTACTATATATTATCGTGCACGATTTGGTTAAGCTATTTTGTTTTTGATGATATCACAAATTCAGAACCTTTGTTGGAAAACTGAAATGATACCGCAATTCAATAGAACTAAAAGTGGAAACAGCTCTGTGTGGAAAAGAAACAGGAAACAAGAATAATCGAATAAAGAAGAATAAAGAAAAAGAAAATGAAGACAAAAATACGAATCAGAATTATGTCAAGCTGTTGGGAATAATACAATTTTAGCTTCGCAAATGTTTGCTGATTCGTGTATCTATTAAAGTAAATCTTTCCTCAATATGTTAAAAATTGCAATAAAACTTCCATGGTGTTGTATAAGGTTGAGCGACATTGATTGAACTTTACGATGAAAAAGACGACGAGTCTTAGAATTTGCTGCAAAGGCCACTTAATTAAGTGATTGACGACAACGTCGGACTGATTAATGTACTGTCTTTGCTTATGAGTTGACGGCCGGTCTCTAGACGGCCTCTTGGTGGTGGTTAAGTCAAATAATGAATATGCTTTCCCACTGATTTGACAGCAGACTGTCAACGCACTATCAAAGGCTTATATGTTTTGAATTTCTTATAATTGCGGGTTTAGAAAAAAGTTAACTATTTTTTTTATTGATTATCATGTTATTTGTCTTTGATTCTAAACTATGATGATAAAGAATGAAGATAAAAATCTCACAAACAGAAGTAGCCTACTCCTCTATATATATATATATATATATATATATATATATATATATATATATATATATATATATATATATATATATATATATATATATATATATATATATATATATATATATATATATATATATATATATATATATATATATATAATCACTAGTCAAGCTACAACCCTAGTTGAAAATGTGGAGAAATATTTTATCTGATAGGTGAGTGGGAACTTGATGTTCTGTGAAAGCCTCCCTACGTCAGTTCCTAAAAGATCAGCAGTGGAGGAAAAGGAGCACTATCACTCAGGGCACAAACACCCTGCTAATAACTTTGATGACGTAGTTCACGAACCTTCACTCAAATGCAAAAGAACTGTACTCTTTCAAGAGGCCTGAAAACTCCACACGTGAAATAAAAGTAATTTGATGGCCTCCTCTATCTTTGTCAGGTCTAAGGTCATCTACACTCTTAGGCTCTGTTTCGGCTCTATCCCAGGGACCCCAGTGAGATGCTGGACAGGAATCTTACGTTAAGCCTAATTATTGAGGCAATGGCAATGGATGGGAGCAGTGATGTAAAGTAAAGTAAAAGTTAAAGATATGGTTCTTTACCTTCGAAGCATACAGATTCAATACTAAGTCTGTTGCTAACACACTTATTATAAGTTACTTAATCCTTTCAAAATATCGGGTATACTGTCCCGAGATTAAATAATCATAACTGCCATAATCAAATAAATGAAGGAGTAGAAATACGAAAGGTAATTAACCTAATCTTGCTTTATTACACATATAGGCCTATACATCAAAGAAATGGACATCTTAACATCAAGTAAAAAAGGGTCAAACAAAACAAAATTTAATGAAAGGATGTGAAAAATAATAAAAAAAATACGGTTACTTAGACTCGTGGTCTTCTGCAATGGTTAGCGATTGAAATGGGATCAGACACGAGGCCCTGTGACCCAGAGACTGTGCTAGTCTCGAAAGCAAAAATTATATATGTTGGTTTTGCAATGAGACAACGTCCTGGTGACTAAACTTTACTATAAGATACTCAAGAGCTGACTGACTGGCAATTTACCTTGGTCTTGCCGAGCCCTTAGTGTCCCACGACCATGTGACGCCTAAAACGTGTTGGGAGTTGAAACAAGCAATCGCTCTCTCTCTCTCTCTCTCTCTCTCTCTCTCTCTCTCTCTCTCTCTCTCTCTCTCTCTCTCTCTCTCTTATTTCCATTTCCCTAGAAATGTTTAGAAGTTTATGATTTATATTTGTTTCCCAGATTTCTGTATATATTTATAAAATTTTGGGAAATAACTGACAAATCATTACAAATTTCAGAAGAATCTGCCTTGATTTCTTAAATTCTGACAATAGTTGCAAATTTCAGAAGATATCCAGAAATTTCTGATAATCTGGCAACACTGCTGGCAAATTTGGCAATAGCGTATGCAGATGCATGCTTGGCAGTGCATGGCCGAAAAACATATCGTACATCCCCCCCTCAAGATTATACTTATACATGGCAAAAAGAAAATGAAAGGGGGAAATACCGAAGCATATCGTACACATATCGTACATCCCCCCCCCCCCTCAAGAACATACTTATACATGGCAACAATAAAAGGGGGAAATGTCACTAGATCAATGAGAAATGAGAGAAAAAAAAATTAGAGCAAACTTTTCGATACATACACAAAATCAAAACAAAATACATAAATTCTCTGGAAAGAAATATCAATTCCTAGTGCAATTGCATACAACAGATAATAACATCAATCTACAAAGTCTTTGAGCCACTTGGGTTTACCGGCGACCCTTCTCGGCCTACTAATGACGTTGGGCTCCTGTATGGGGTGTGTTACCTGTTCTGTCGGGGTATGGCTTGTGGAGGTCTCGTGCTGAGACATGGGCGTGCCAGAGGGCGGAGCGGTGACTCTCGGGTGTCGTCTATTCCTTTTTGATAGCCTGCCGCTCCCGTTGAGCTTGACGGTGTACTGACGATGGGGCTTTGTTTCCATTACTATGCCCGTTCTATCCCACTGCTTGGTAGCTTGGTTTTGTATGTGTACATGGGTACCTAGTTTGATAGGCGGCAGTCTTCTGGTAGTGCCAGGGATGCGCATCACCTCCTGCGACCTTGCCACTTGTAACTCCCTTCGACGTATCGTCTGCCTCCAATATCTGTCTACTAACAGGTGTCTCCTGGCGGTCGGTACCCCATCGTGCAGCTGGCGACCCGTTGCAAGCTGAGACGGTGACTTGTTAATCTCCCTGAGAGGAGTGTTGAGATACTGAAGTATCACCAGGGCCATTTTGTCCGACTCAAGGGCTTCACCCTTTAACGTGTTTTCTCGGAGTAGCCTCTTTGCCGATTTGACAACTGCTTCTGCCCTGCCGTTAGACTGGGGAAACTGGGCCGACGACAGCTGGACCTTGACTCCCCATCCCCTGAAGAAGGCCTCAATCTCCTCGCTGGACAAGTTTGTACCTCCGTCAGTTGATATTTGTTCCGGGGCTCCCCAACGCAAAAAATATGATCGAAGGTGATTGCTGATTTTGTTAGACGTGGCACCATTGGGGAAATGAGTTACTTCTAACCAACCTGTTAGTCTATCTGCATATACCATGTATACACTGCCTTCTATCTGGAACATATCTGCGACGACTTGCTGGAAGGGGTATTCCGCAGGCGGCGTGTGCATCATTTCTTCAGGAGGCAGTGAGGGGGCTTGTTCATCGCATGAAGTGCATTGGGCACGGCGATGCTGAAGGTCCCCTTCTATTCCCGGCCAATAGACCGACTGCCTGGCTCTTCTAAGCATAGAGTCGAGGCCTTGGTGTCCTGTGCGTAGGTTAGCGGCTACCTGGCAGCGTAAATCCTCAGGGATGACCAAACGAACACATCCTTGGTCCACTGAGTATGTCACCAGATCCTGATTGATGGCTAGCCGGTCACGAACGCTGAAGAAGGGACGAAGGCAGGCAAGTTCTTGCGATTTCTGTTGGGGTCAGTCGCCCGCTGCAACCCTGGCAAGCAAGAGATGATATACAGGGTCGTTAGATGCGGCGCTCCTAACGCAGTCTTCATCCAATACGA
The DNA here is from genome assembly GCF_036898095.1 of Palaemon carinicauda. Taxonomy (NCBI): domain Eukaryota; kingdom Metazoa; phylum Arthropoda; class Malacostraca; order Decapoda; family Palaemonidae; genus Palaemon; species Palaemon carinicauda. The sequence continues at coordinate 73,170,706 of NC_090756.1, forward strand.
TGATGTCCGGTTCCAAGGCGGCCACGGTTGCACATGCCACTGCCACTTGAATGTCGTCCTCCAAATCCCTGTCGGAAGCTTCGTGGGATGCTCGCATGGTCGGGTACCTTGAAAGAAAATCCGCGGCAGTGTTCCTTTTACCGGGCAGGTATTTCATGTGGAACTTGAACTGGAGTGTCTTCTCTTTCAGGTTGAATAATCTTGGGTTGATGACGTCCTTGAGGGTTCTGTCACCCAGCAGTTTGACGAGTGGACGGTGGTCCGTGATGATGGTGAGATTAGAACACCCAGGTAGGAACAACCTGGCCTTCCGCAAGCACCAGGTAACTGCCAGGGCTTCTCCTTCTACGGGGGCATACCCAGCTTCAGAGGGGGTGAGGTGTCGACTACCACACAGAGCAAGGCGTCAGCCGCCCTTGCAACAAAAGGGGCTGTCAGCTGACTGACAAACGCAATACTGCTGAAGGACTAAAAACCGATGCCTTCCTTGCTCCAATCCGTCATTATCGTCGTAGGGCGTGTCTTGTCATAATATGCCAAGCCGTCCTTGGCTAATTGACAGATGACCTCCTGTGCCTGCCGGAGTTTGTCACGTAGCTGGCTATCCCAGTAGACGTTTTTCCTAAGGGTTTTCTGAGGAGGTCCCTAAAGGGCTCCATGATGGGCGCCGTCGCGAGAAAGGGAGCTAATTGATTTACGAATCAGAACCACGACCTAATATCCGTGATGGAGGGCTTCTCTGGCATATGGAAGTTACGAAGGGCGTCTAGTCGTTCGTCTGCGGGCTTGTATGACTCCCATCCCAGGTGATAACCGACGAAAGTAACCTCTCTCTTGCAGAATTTAAACTTTTCTGGCTTGAGTGTGATACACGCAGCGGCACACGACAGGAATTCATATACATGCCAGAACGCCTCTTCGATGCTGTGATCGTATAGCAAAGTGTCGCCAATGCATTTATGCTTTCTGGGGATGTCTTGCAGGGCATCATCGAACTTTTTTGTGTAGGCGTCGGACACCGAACAGTGACCCATGGGTGTCTACGATAATGGTATCATCCCCATGGGGTGATGAAGGTCGTGAGTGGGCAGCTGTCCTCATCCAATTCCACTTGATAGAAACCCCAGTGGGCGTCCGCCGTAGTCTTGTACGTGTGAATGGGAATGCTTGAAATCATGTCGAAGGGTGCCGGTGTATGATGAGTCTCACGAAGACAGTGGGCGTTGAGGCGCTGGAAGTCTACTGTGCGGCGAGGTTGGCCCTTCTTCTTGGCTACGACAACCATCCTCTCACACCATTCTGTTGCATCCCCCACTGGGACTGGTTCTATCACACCCTTCCAAACGTCCTCGTCAAGTTGGGCCTTGACCTCCTCTTCCCAATGCTTAGGGATTGTTGCGGGCGTGTGACAGGCATAAGGCACAGCATCAGGCAACAAATGGATGTGGTGCTGCTTGCCCGTCATCACAGGTAAAGGTTCCCTAGTTGTGTTAAAGGTTGTTGATGAGAAATGCAGTAATAACCATTCCTCAAGTCTTGGTATATTCTCCTCCACAGGCGGGATGGGTAAGGTGGCTGGCTTCATCGTCTTAGGGGAATTAGTCCGTGCGACTTCTTCGTTAAGCACATCAGCTGATGCAACGAGATGGTAGGGGTGAGGGAAGCCAGGCGGTACTATTCCCAGCTCCTTACAAGCATTCAGCGATTTATAGAAGCTCTTGGCCGTCGGCACAAAGTAAACCTCCTGCTTCGTGCGTCGCCCACCTATATCAATGAAGCATGCCATTGATCCGAGACATCTCACTCGGAGATTAGCTACGTCCTTCAGACCTGTTCGCGGCTGCAACTCCAGGGGATTTATTCGCAGGCTTGAAAGAAACGTGGGTCCGACAACGCAGATCTGTGCTCCTGTATCTGCTACGACGAGTGTAGATACTGAATTCCCATTCCTATGGGAAACACAAGCCTTGATTGTAGGGTGGGGGGAGAGGTGTGTGTCTGCAACAATCACTAAACTCGAGGTAAGCGGCTCTTTCTTCGTACTTCTGTAGCATTTCTGAAAGTGCCCTACCTTTTAGCACCCGTGGCACGTCATGCCTTTTGCTGGGCACGACGCTCGACCAAACAGATGGTGCCCCCCACAATTTCCGCAACGCTTTGCATTGAAGTTGCCGCGCAACGCCGCAACGTCTGGCTCTACGTCATCACTCGAGGCGCCAGCAGACTCCCTTTCACCGATAGCGAAATGCGGGACACTTTCAACGTCTTGGCGTGCAGCTTCGAAAGTGCAGCACAGTGCCTATTCATATTCATAATTGGAAGAATAGACCCTTTGTATTTTATTTTGAATTTATGCATATTCATAATCGGAAAAATAGTCCCATTGTATTTTATTTTGAATTTATGCATAGTGACAATCGGAAGAATAGTCCCATTGTATTTTTATTTTGAATTTATGCATAGTGATAATCGGAAGAATAGTCCCATTGTATTTTATTTTGAATTTAAGCCTATTCATAATCGGAATAATAGTCCCATTGTGGTGTTTCCTAAATAAAACCAACCAATTAGGTTGGTTTTATTTAGGAAACACCACAATGGGACTATTTTTCCGATTATGAATATGCATAAATTGCTCTATTTTGGCCATTAGATTGATTAGACTATAGTTTGTGGTGTATGCAATAGTAGTTGGAAAGGGGGCCTCCCACCAGAGTTGGCCCCAGGCCTCCCACCAGCTTAATCCAGCCCTGGTTGGAACAGGGTGGGGTGAAGGGGTTGGAGATCAATGCTGACCCTATTGAAAACGTCCCTGCCCGGTGGTCTGCCGGACTGGGGTTCGAGTACACCTCAAGTTCGATAACTCCTTGAAGCATCTGCTACCTCAACATCCTTGTGAGCTAAGGATAGGGTGTTTCAGGTAGCCTATAAGTCTACCTGCTGAGTCATCACCAGCAATTCCCTGGCCCACCCTGGTCCTAGCTTGAGTGGAGAGTGTGCTTAGGCGTTGATCAATCATATATATAGTCAATCTTTAGGGTATTGTCCTAATAGCTAGGCAATGTCATTGTCCTTTGCCTCTGCCCTTCATGAACAGACTTTAAACCTTTAAATGGTCAAAGTTGTAGCTCGGGGGCACCCTGACCACAGGTACCAATATGTCCCGGTGTACTGGTTTCAATTACCCACTTTTAATCTTACCCCCCCCCCCCCTGGATAGTTTGAAACTGGTTTCAGGCTACGGGGGGGGGGGGGGGGGGGCTTTAAAACCAGTTTCCAGCTACCCCGGGGGTAATTTGAAGCCTGTTTCAAGTACCCCGGGGTAATTTGAAGATGGTTTCAAGTAACCCCCCCCCCCAGGGTAATTTAAAGACGGTTTCAAGTACCCCCGGGGTTATTTGAAGATTTTCAAGCTACGCCATGGGTAATTTGAAGTCAGTTTCAAGTACCCCCGGGGTAATTTGAAGATGGTTTCAAGTACCCCGGGGTAATTTGAAGACAGTTTCAAGTACCCCCGGGGTAATTTGAAGATTTTCAAGCTACCCCATGGGTAATTTGAAGCCGGTTTCAAGTACCCCTGGGGTAATTTGAAGATGGTTTCAAGTACACCCGGGGTAATTTGAAGACGGTTTCAAGTACGCCGGGGTAATTTGAAGATGGTTTCAAGCTACCCTGGGGGTAATTTGAAGCCAGTTTCAAGTACCCCTGGGGTATTTTGAAGATGGTTTCAAGCTACCCCGGGGGTAATTTGAAGACGGTTTCAAGTACCCTCGGGGTAATTTGAAGATAGTTTCAAGTACCCCCGGGGTAATTTGAAGATGGTTTCAAGTACCCCTGGGGTAATTTGAAGATGGTTTCAAGTACGCCGGGGTAATTTGAAGATGGTTTCAAGCTACCCTGGGGGTAATTTGAAGCCAATTTCAAGTACTCCCGGGGTAATTTGAAGATGGTTTCAAGTACCCCTTCGGGTAATTTGAAGACAGTTTCAAGTACCCCTGGGGTAATTTGAAGACGGTTTCAAGCTACCCCGGGGGTAATTTGAAGACGGTTTCAAGCTACCCTGGGGGTAATTTGAAGATGGTTTCAAGCTACCCCCTAAGGATGCCAGAGAACTTCAAATCATTCAATCAATCAATCAACCAAGGTACCCAGCTAGTTTCAAACTACTCCCCTCGTTTTTGCGTAGTATCTAATCATTTAAAAATATTAATCAATTGCTTTTGATCAGGGTCAACACAAAATTTTCAGATTACATGTATATACATGTACAGTTTCCTCTATTGATAATTTTATTGATATTATGTATTTATCCGTTTATCGTCTTAGTTCTCCTTTGCAATTATTATACTCGTACAGTGATGAAAGCACGGTCGATATGGCCATCATGAATGTTTTTTTTTTTCTCAAAACGAACTTAAGACACATTCAGTGAGTAAATTTGCAAGATGTATAATACTAGTGCACATAAGTCTAGCGTTCTTTAATTCATCGGGATGACCACGAAGAGGACGATAGTTACGATGACCATTTCTCGTCTTTGGGCCGCAAATCAAACCCCCTTTTTATTGTTATCTGATTATCTTGTATGCGGTAGTAAGCCATTGATCTCTGGTGTCTTGGGATGAATAGAAATCCAGGTTAACCCGATCACAGCATCACTTGTCCAAAAACTCGTCAGTATGGCTGCTGAATGTAAATTGGACAACCTCGATATCATCTTTGACTACTACGTAGTGAACGCCAAGTACCCAAAAGGGACTTCGGAAAACGAAAAAGCCAATCTGGGATTTACGAAGGTCGAGACTAAAACACACCGTGCCATATTTTCGACTTCGTAGTATACCTTCTCACCTCACTAAATTCTTGTAGTAATCTCCTTTGGGAATCGGATACCTATTAAAAATTTCTTCTGAATGCCACAGCCTAAATGTTTCTTTGTTTTCTTTTGTCATATTGTCTCTTACAATGGTCATTTTATTATTTTTGTTGGCAGTTCAACATGCTTACTATATTTTCTTGTTATCAGTTTGTTTTTAACATTTCTTTAATGATACAATACCCATTTGCCTTCTTGTTATTTTTTTTTATCTTATCTTTATATCCTTACTTTATTTCTTTCTCCTTATTTGTTTCCCATCTCAGTAGGGTTGCACCTCGGCTAGTTATAATAATAATAATAATAATAATAATAATAATAATAATAATAATAATAATAATAATAATAATAATAATAATGCAGGAGAATGTAAAGTATTTTATACATCTAACTTTTATTTTGAAATTAGTCTTTCGATATAAACCAGAACTTCTTTGTTGATATGGATGACAAGGTAACATTTTTAAAGATTCCTCATTAGAGGACTCAAGACTTCTTGCTAAAGAATCAAACATTCCACCAAGGAGTGTAATTTGCAAGTGTATAAACTGCACAAAGTTTAATAAACTGACCACATAGTAAATTCTAGAGACTGCAAAGCTTATGATTTAGGATTGAAAAGACTAGCAGAAAATACTGATCATGGTTACTAGGGATGTCATAAACTGTGGCTCTGTAAATATACAATCTGTAGGTAATAAGACTATTCAAATTCGAGAATTGATAAACAAGAAATATTTAGATATACTAGCATTATCTCAAACATGGTTAAATAACTTGGAAAAGGCAAAGATCACTGAAATGACGACCCCACACATACCTTCTTTCACATACCGAGAGAAGGTAGGTCTGGTGGGGGTGTCGGACTCTTTATTCATAAAGGTACTCAAATCTCAAAATAATGAAAAGAATTAGCGTAACGAGCTTTGAGTATACAGAAATAAACTTTACGCCAAAAAACAGAAACATATCCTTTGTTACAATCTACAAACCTCCTAGAACAAACATTAGTATCTTTTTTGAAGAATTCGGTGCTCTCATTGACATGATTAACATGGAGAAAAACGAATTAGTTATTTGTGGAGTACAATTATTTTAACTGGGCATACGCTAGACTTAGTTCTAAGTCATGACATGAATAATATTGAATACTGCTATCAACATTCCCTGTGATCATGAGGACCAACGTCTGTTAGGAGCTAAGTGTGCTAACTGTCTTATGACCACTTAAAACAAAATGAGTAATAGTGAATATGATACCATGTGCCCACCGATGGAAAAGACTATAACTGTAAAAGACCAATCCGAAGGCAATTTGAAGATGGTTTTAAGTACCCCCGGGGTAATTTGAAGATGGTTTCAAACTACCCCGGGGGTAATTTGAAGACGGTTTCAAGTACCCTCAGGGTAATTTGAAGATGGTTTCAAGTACCCCCGGGGTAATTTGATTATAGCTGTTGCATGCGTATGTGCGCGGCTCTGAGTATGTGTGCGTATCCACATGTGTACTTTTAAACCCGCTAAAAAATCATGTGCGTTTATTTGAACTGTACTTGTGACTCAGAGGCCCCTTGTCCTGCATAGGAAGTCAGCAACCTGAATAGGAATCCTATACTCTATGGAGACAGCCATCTGCTCTGTTGTAAATGATATGCTGGAAATGATGGATGAAAATAAATGCGGTATCTTAATACTGCTCGATCTCAGTGCTGCTTTGAATACAGTTGTGCATGAACTGCTACTAAATGATCTACGGTCCATCGGCGTTGAAGATCAAACTTTCGAATACCTAAAAAACTACATGGTTGGTAGAAATTACTGTGCACAAATTGGAAACTCTTATTCATCATATGAACCCTTAAACAGAGGGGTACTCCAGGGGAGTGTACTTGGCCCAATCTTATTCGGCATCTATACTATTGGTCTATCGAGAATACTACAAAGGCATGGTGTAAAGTTCAAACCATTTGTGGATGACACACAATTTCATTTCTCCATAAATGATACAGATGGCACTACTGAAACTCTAAACCAAATCCTTGATAGTGTTAGAGAATGGATGGCATTTAAACAACTAAAGTTCTAAAGTTCTAAAGTTAAATGAGAACAAAATTGAATTCATGGTGGTGGGTAAGAGAAACAGCGTGAGAAACTTGGGTGATATTCAAATGAAATTACAAAACATAATAAACAGGAGCAAGACTGATAAAAGGTGTCCCACCTAGAGAAAGGATCACCCCTATATCAATTACTTCACACTGACTACCGATAAAAGCGAGAATTGAATTTAGAATACATACAATAACCCACCAAGTTATCAGAACCAGTCGTCCAAAATTCTTAAGCAAAATGCTACATATTGCGCAGCCAACATATCATGTCGACATGAGAATAGTTACAGATGATTTCAAACTGTTGGAAGCTAGCTGCATGTCTACTTTAGGCTCCAGAGCCTTTAAATATACGGCCCGAAGACTATATAATAAGCTCCCACGAAACATTCGAATGATTGAATACATTAAGGCTTTCAAGAGGAAACTGAAGACTTTCTTATCTCAACAGACATACAACAGTGACGATTTAACAGTAAATGAACAATACGCGATATGAAAAGTTAAATACTCTAAACGAACAAGGTAAAACGTTAGTGGAGGTCCTGTAGAGAGTGGGGTTTTCCTGTTGTATGGGACCGGAAAAGCAGCCATTAAAGTGTTGTAAAGTAAGTAAGGAAGAGATTTGATGTAAAGACAAACAGGTGAGTTTGAAACTTGAGAGGATGTATAGCTTGCCAGCTGTAATATATATAATATTATATGTTTGGTTCCCAGACACGGAACCATCTTGTAATATATATATATATATATATATATATATATATATATATATATATATATACTCATATACATATATATGTATATGTATATATATGAATATATATATATATATATATATATAACGGATTTTGAGCGAATCAAAAAAATCTATTTTTTGGTGAGATAGCCATGTTGTCCTGATGGAAGGTTCCTATAAGTAGCTTCCTAGGGTATATTTGACTACAGTGATATTCCCAGAGAATTTACCTTTATGTATCCAGAATTCTAACTCCTGGCGCGAATATCCTTAAAATTTCTCTTAAGGATATCGCATAAATCAGGGGACGTATATCTTGATACGACACATAGCAATCTTCACCCCGAATAGCGTTTTAGCTTCGAGGGGGAAAGTGGCAAAATTTTGAAGGGTGTTATTTATTTAAGTGTGGGAAATAATTCCTGGAAAGGCCTCCTTGTTTCTGATTTCCGGACCCGAGCCTGAAGGATAGAGCGCCAACACTCACACTTGACAAACTAGAGAACCGCAACGAAGACGGTTTGCTTTCCCTACACACGTTTAAGTCCAAAGATTATTCTATACCGGGAATGTCGGCACCGATATCACCTTGATGTTCAGACGCTACTCCAGGGCGCAGAATAGTAAATCCCAATCAAGTGTGGTTGGACTGAATCAGTTACGTTAATGACAGTTTCACAAAGAGTTGCGGGGAGCAGTACTGTAAAAGTCAAAACATCCTAAGGACCACCGGGAGGTAATACCGTAGAACATTACAATAAAGGATTGACACCGATAGCTTTAGATTGACGTAAATATAAACTTACCCTTAAGTCATATCTCACCTCATGTGATAACTCATTTAGTCATTTCAAAATGTAAAGGTCAAGTTAAAAACAGTTAATAATTTTAACCTAAAAATGGCGTTTATTTCCATAAAGTACAACAGGAATTTTCACCTAACTGACACAGGAAAAAACAGCAAAACTACCTAATTGAAATTTGAATAAAGACCGCATGGCATATGAAAAATGAAAAATGCCAAGAAAATGGTCAAATCAATTAAATCGTAAATCAATAATCAAATGACTAATCAACCAATGAAAGTAAAAATGGTGACTGAAATAATACCAAAAGTTCTACTCACTACTTTGAACAAATTCCTCTCGGGCAATAAAATTTCAAACTTGATAGAGGGGAACGGGAACACAACTTATAGTAATGGACACGCCATGAATGATTAAACCAGACAGTTTGAACAAGACTTCCTAGCTAAGTGTGCACATCGTTATATAAAGGCTAGAAAAAAAGGGGGGGGGGCAGTTCCTTGGCCAAGGTTGAGCACCGTTAATTAGTACTCACGCTCTTGAGGGTTGATTGTAGACTAGTGGAAGCATCTTGTGAACTGTTAAGAACACGGTGCATCTTCAGTTCTGCACAGTCGTGTTTTATCTTTGTATGCCTATCTTCTAAATAATGGCTCAAAGTAAGGCATACTGTTGGTTAGTAACTGGTTGACCAACAGGTAGTTGAACCGACGCCTAAGTTACAACGACGTCTCAGATGAAGAGGCTATGCCTACGTCCGCCTTCCACGCTTCCTGGTTTTTAAGTGGCTGCTCGCATGCTTCTCCCTGCCGCCGCTAAGCTGGTTCAAGCTGGTCGAGTCTTCTTCTTCAAATTTCCATGAGTACGTGGTTTGATGAAGGGTGCTTCTTCTTCAAATTTCCATGAGTACGTGGTTTGCTGAAGGGTGCTTTTTATAAATACAAGGATCATTCTTGAAACTCCAGGGGAAAGTAATTATAAAGCAATCCTACTGTCTGGTTTATAAAAATTAATATACATACAAAAAAATTAAGTGGCGTTTAGTGATGTTCAATAACGCAGGAAATAATCCTAGCTAAACAGACTCATAAATAGGTACTGAGATGTAAATAACAATAAGCTAAGATCAATGAGTTACGTAAATTAAAGAGTTACTTAAATACAAACCAATTGTGGTTAAACATCCAAAGCTTCAAGAGCATTTGGAACAGAACGCAACCAAGCGCTGTCTTTGAAAATTGTCGACGGTCGGTTGCATCGTCAGAGCAATGTACTGTGAGCTCACGAAATGAGAGAAAATCATGTACAGAGGAATGAGGTGATGAAAGGTAAAGCATTATAGGGGAATGATGGACATGTTAGCAGCAATGAATATTTAAGGGTATAATAATGAAGGTTACAAAGGAAACAGAAGAAAAAAGAGATGCGTAAAACCCAGGAAATAACAAACAAAAAATAGAAAATGGAATAACGGGGGTGACTAAAATAAAGCGTGGAAAGAATTTCCACACCCTGCCAAGTAAGACCGAGAGAGAAGGGGGGTCCACTAACAAGAGGTGGAGGGTACAGAAGGAAGGGGGCATTCCCCATCCCTTTCAAATTTACAGCACTTTCTGGAATAAGGTACGGGCTTTATCTGCCGCCGCCCTACGAGGTTGGACACAGGATCAGGTTTGGGAAAAGGGGCGACATCATCAGAAGAATCGTCATTTAGAGGGTTCTCTGAGGGAGGATCTGGTAACTGGGGTGTCGTGAGCGAATCAGGACCACCTTGCTCCAGTTCAGTGATATAGGGACCTGCGACATTTATCTCCAATGGGATAAGACGGTTAATGGGACGCACATATATTCCATGAGGGGTGCGCACCTTCAAACATCTAATATGACCATCTTGACCGGAGTAGGTTTCAAGAATACGGGCCATGGGATAATCTTCCCGATTTACTTCATCCAAAATTAACAAACATAAATCTCCAATTTTAGGAGGAACAGGTTGGATACGATAATTTTTTATGTGACGTTCACTAAGGGAATTGACATAATCCTGGGTCCATCATTTTAAAAACACTTGCAACATGTTCGTGAGTTTCTGATAACTAGCTGGGAGGCTGTTCCCTTCCCTATATGTGGGGTCATTGAGGTCGGTCATAAGGACCTGAGGAGCAAGTGAGAGGGTTTGACCGTAAAGCAGATGACTCGGAGTCAAGAGGGTATCAGTAACGTTGTTGACATCCAAGTAAACTAAAGGTCTATCGTTGATGATGCATTCGGCTTCTTGTACCAAAGTGACAAATTCATTATAGGTAGGATACAAGTGATACATGGCTTTCCTTAAATTGAGTTTGGTGAAGCCTATTAGCCTTTCATAAAAACCTCCCTGCCAAGGGGCACGGGGAGTGATGAATTTCCAGGTCAAGTTATGGGAAGATTTAAACCCATCAATTACAGGGTGATGCATAAGTTCAGTTAGAAGAGCTTGACCAGCTTGGAAAGTGGAAGCATTATCAGAGACGATACAGTGTGGCATACCAAATCGAGCGGCAAATCTGCGCACTGCTTGCACAAATTCAATGACCGTTAATGAAGTTGTGACTTCTAGAGCTACGGCTCTGGTTGCTGCGCAGGTGAAAAGCAAGATGTAAACAAAATCTACATGTGAATTGTATACCTCAAAAGCTCCAGTGAAATCTAAGCCAGTTACTCGGAAGGGCACTCTTGAAATGAGGCAATTGGGATGATACTAGGCTAATGGAGGCATTGGGTATGGGGCTGCTTGCACCTTCCGGCAATGGATGCAACGGCGCAAAATTTTCTTGATTTGCTGCCGCATTTGGGGAACCCAAAATTGTTTACGCAATTCAACAAGGAGTGTTGAAGTATTACAGTGCAGCAAACGTTCATGCCAATGTCTGACGATAAGTGTCCAAAGGGCACAATGATGTTCCAGCAAAATGGGATCTACATAATCTAATTCCACGGGGGCATTACTGAGACGGGAACTAGCTTTGAGAAGACCTTGGTTATCCAGGTAAGGTTTACGTTGGCCGATGAAAGCTCGTTCGTCCGAATTGAGACGAAACGTCTTCACCTTGCACCTGCTTCAGAATGTTAGGATAACTTTTGGCCTGGGAACATTTCAACATGACTGTTAAGGGTGGAAGGTTGAATTTATTGGTTAGATTAGGGTGACGTTGTGACAATGGTTATATCCATTAGGGAATTAAACGAAGGAGTGCAGTGTAGCACTTGATCGCGTCGTCAAGGGAGCTGTAATGATCAAACAGTCGTACACCCGGGGGATCGAGCCGAATAGGGCCTGCACATATCTCCGGGTTAATAGAGAACCTGCTTTGATTGGGGTACTCTGAAGGGTTATTGAGCCAAGGAGGGCCTTGTAGCCAAAATTTATTCTTAAGAATATGCCTGACAGCGACACCACGCGATGCCAGGTCCGCAGGATTGCTATTAGTGGGGACATGCTTCAGGTTAAGATTACAAGTTAATTTAATGTTGATTATCTCCTCCACACGGTTAAGGACGTAAGGGGAGTTACTTTTAGAATTATGGACCCACTGGAGGGCAGTTGAAGCGTCGGACCAAACAGTGACCGAAGCGTATATGCCAGGGCGCAGTTCTGACAAGTGTTTGGCTAAACGACAGCCCAGTAAGAGTGCAGTTAACTCAAATTTGGGAATAGTTAAACTTTCATCCATTTCCAACATGCGTTTAGGGGTGACTCGGGCTTTAGCCATAAGGAAGCGAGAATTACCTTCCTGGGTGACTATATAAGCAGCTACTCCGAAAGCGAGCTTGGAAGCATCGGCAAAAATGTGCAATGCTGGTTGACTGCCATCATGCGCATTACGAGGGACTTTAATTTGTTCAAGACCTTTGTACCTTTTGATGATATCACTTAGTTCTTGAACTTGTCCCAGCCCTTGTCAGTCATCCACAGTTTTTGAATGAAGAGTTTGCCTAGAATTGTAACAGGAGAAATAAGACCAATAGGGTCATAAATGGAAGAGAACAAGGACACGACCTTTCTTTTAGTGTTGATGTGGGAATGACTTATCTCTAATTCAGGGGGTAATTTAACATTCAAGGTATCATTAACAGTATCCTATTCAAGACCGAGGTAATCATGAATGCCTCTTTCTGTGAAATCGCCGTTAAGAGGGGCATTAGTCGTCCAATTGGGTAACGGCATGTTAGCCTTTAACGTAAGTGCCTCAATGAGGGGCCTCTCACTCAGAATGTCTTTGGGGTCGACATAACAGCATTGAAAGTTATCAATATAGAAACTGGTTTTGAGTATCGACGCCAATCTACTGGACTGACTGTCCAAATGATGTTGATAGTTTGGTTAAGCAAGTAGGGACTCGAGGTGGCGACAAACAGAACGACTTTAAATCGATATGCGACGATCCTTGTCATTTCTGGATCTTCAGAGAAAAGAAAGCGACAGAAGTCTCTCTGTTCTGGGACAATCTCTATGCAAAGGAATGCCTTGGAAATATCTGCAGTTAAACCAAAGGGCTTCTCGCGGAACATTAAAATCATTGATTGAATCTTCGATGCAAGATTGGGTCCTGTGTACAGAGAATCGTTCAGAGAAAGTGAATTTGGGTTCGACTTGGATGAAGCGTTGAAGACAATACGTGTAAGGGTGGTGGCTGAATTCTTAACTACTGGATGATGCGGTAAATAATGTACTTTTCCATCAACAGGGGTGCCTAAGGGGACAGGCTCAGTAAAAGTTTCTTCAAGATACTCATCCAGAATCTTACGGTAATCAGTAAACAATTGGGGGTTCTTTGAATTTTTGACTGACATGAGTTGGGCAAAGGCTCTAGCATAATTTTAAGCGGGACGCTTATCACTCTTGAAAGGTAGCTGAACAACATACTTTCCAGTTTTGTATTGAGCAGTTCTCTTGAAGAGATCAACTGCTTTCTCTTCAAGATGGCTGAAGGGTTCTTTAGTGATACCAATGGTGTCAAGTTTCCAAAGGTTTTCAAGAGGCGGGTTTATAGTCATAGGCGAGTCAACATCAATTCGGTTAATGGTAATTGTGACTTCGCTGACATCTCTTGGGTCCACGTCAGGACGTGACCAATCAGGCAACTCTCCCCATACCACGTAACCGGCGGGAGTGCTAAACAGGTTTACACCTTGGATATTATGGGTACGCTTGAGGAGCCTGGGAAGATAATCGGTACCGAGAATGATCTCAATACCGGCAGCACTATCATCGGAACGTTGATCCGCGAGCCGAATTCCATTAGCTTCTAGCGTACGGACAGTATGGGTGTAACCTGGCGTATTGATGCCTTTACCTACATTGGCACTAACAATAGCCACAATCTTATGTCTCCGTCTGCCGATTTTCATATTAAATTGTACTAGATCGGAACTCTTAGGGGGTTCGGTACAATTAAATGAGTTAAGCTGGAACACCATCTGTCCAACAGGTTTAAGATTTAATGATTCAATAACATTTGGGTGCAAAAAGGTACGTTGTGCCCCACAATCTAGAAAAACTCTTGTGGAGTGTTTAAATTCACCGGAGACTAATTCGGCAGTGAAAGTCGGTAATGCACCTGGAGCGAGGTCATTAGGCTCAATACTCGCGGTGTTGTTGCGGATACAAGCAATGTGATTGAGGTTTACCGCTGGAGTATTGATACTGGGAGGGATAAGGGGTTGCATATCAGGGGGGTTATTAATGGGAGGTCTAATGGGTTGCATGTTAGGGGGGTTATTAATGGGAGGTCTAAGGGGTTGGGAGTTAGGGGTGTTGTTAGCAAACCCACTAATGGGTTGGATGAAGTGGTTGGATACTGCAAGGATATTTGGGCATACAGGCAATTTATGAGCCTGCTGACAGTCCAGGCAAGCAATAGTTGAATTGCAATTACTGGCAAAGTGTTGAGTGGAAAAACATTTTGTGCAACGATTCATTTCTCGCAACTTTGATATCCTACTTCTTGAATCGGGGAAATGGGGACATTTGGATTGCATGTGGTCACTATTGCCACAAAAAATACATTTACCTCTAGCAGTCCCGTTACTGGGGCCAGCGATAGGCCATCCATTTGATCGACTAGGAGTCGTTTGTAGATCCACGGACTGGACAGGCCTGTTATTAACTTTAAGTTTAGGGTATATGATTGTTCACGTTGGAGTAAGGAGGTCTAGGCTGGTTAAGTGATTTACCGTAAGAGCGTGAGTTTCCGTAGCAGTTGGCTCGCGCGGGGTTTATCACAGGTATTAGGTTTGGGGCCGTCGTCAGGGCTGGTCATGAGCTTCATCATTTCCTTCATGCGAGTATGAGTATACAGGGCACTTTTCATTTCGGCCAAGGTTACTTCCTCGCAATTGTAATATCGGTAAACTATACCTAGGTGGAAGGGTTTGAGCTTACTAGTGAAAACATGCTCAAACAATACCTCTGGTAAAGACGACCCAGTTAGTTGTACATATTCAGTTTCCGTGTTGTCCCATTCCATGAGGAAACGACAGAGATCAGTGCTATCATCATTAGGAGAGGATGCTTTATAAAATTTATTTATCACGAGGGGTTTAGTCAGAACGGGGACTCATACTCTCGTTTAAGACTGTCTTTTGATCTTTCATACAGACCCTCTGTCCACACTTGGTTACCGAGAAGTTTACGCGCTGGTCCCTCAAGGGTACGCAACAAAATCTTATATTTTTCTGTGGGAGAGTACTTGGGGTTTTCATGTACTGTCTGGCGAAACAAACTCCACCAGCCAACCCAACAATCTCTACGACTATCGAAGGGAGTGGGATCAGGATCTGCAGCGATTGAGACGCATACAAACTGAGGTTTCGCGTTAGGCGCTTGAGGGGGATTTGAAGGGTTGATTTTTCCCTGTGTTACAAGTTGAAGGTGCATCGTTTCTGCGTCAGTTAACAAACTGACAAGATCGGTATAACTAGACAGGACAGTGGGGTTGTTCCAATGAGGTTTCCACAAAGTTTTAAAGTCCCTAAGTTCTGCAAGAACTCTACTTACTTTGTTTTTACAGTGCTCTAAACCCTCAGGGGTTGTACAGGCAAAATCTATTGAGGAAACAGCTTTCAGAGCTATGTTTGCCTCTTCGTAAATGAATCTGAAATCCTGCGTTTGTTCTTCAAGACGAGCATTAAGGTCTAAAGTAGCCGGCATCTCCACAGCCTTCTGTGGGAGTTTAATGTGACTGTTTTTGGCCGCCATCTTGGGAAGACTACATGTACGATGGTACAGAAGGCCCACAAAAAAAAAAAAAAAAAAATTATGCAGACAAATAAAGTCAAACTTAAATAACACACAACACAGAGAATGTTACAGACAAACGGTCACCGAGAGGGGTACAAAGGACAAGGATAAAGGTAGCCTACCTATAACGGGGAACAGAACCAAAGCGTGAAAATGAATTAATGGTTAAGGGGAAAAATTAACAGATCAAAATAGCAGCTCCAAAGCTCACAGTACATACGAAAAATGTGCAACATATACCGATGATACGAACAAATAAAATAAAACCTGAGTTCTCCTTCAGGGTAGAACTTTCTGGCTAAAACGCTTGGTTACACAGGTGCCTTTATTCGTCAAAGGTTACCATAAATTACGTCCTAAAACACTGTACATCTCATTACCTATCAAAGTCTGGGCTTAATCATTCAACAAATTGGCTAGTGTGTGAGGTTTTGAGGTACGACTTAAGCGGATGATGTTTATATAGCGAAAACGCTACAAATGAATTTATAATGTTTAAAATTTCATTATTCCACAAATTAATGGTGTCAGATCCGGTTCGAAGGACCAGTGTTATTTATTTAAGTGTGGGAAATAATTCCTGGAAAGGCCTCCCCGTTTCTGATTTCCGGACCCGAGCCTGAAGGATAGAGCGCCAACACTCTCACACTTGACAAACTAGAGAACCGTAACGAAGACGGTTTGCTTTCCCTACACACGTTTAAGTCCAAAGATTATTCTATACCGGGACTGTCGGCACCGATATCACCTTGATGTCCAGACGCTACTCCAGGGCGCAGAATAGTAAATCCCAATCAAATGTGGTTGGACTGAATCAGTTACGTTAACGACAGTTTCACAAAGAGTTGCGGGGAGCAGTACTGTAAAAGTCAAAACATCCTAAGGACCACCGGGAGGTAATACCGTAGAACATTACAATAAAGGATTGACACCGATAGCTTTAGATTGACGTAAATATAAACTTACCCTTAAGTCATATCTCACCTCATGTGATAACTCATTTAGTCATTTCAAAATGTAAAGGTCAAGTTAAAAACAGTTAATAATTTTAACCTAAAAATGGCGTTTATTTCCATAAAGTACAACAGGAATTTTCACCTAACTGACACAGGAAAAAACAGCAAAACTACCTAATTGAAATTTGAATAAAGACCGCATGGCATATGAAAAATGAAAAATGCCAAGAAAATGGTCAAATCAATTAAATCGTAAATCAATAATCAAATAACTAATCAACCAATGAAAGTAATAATGGTGACTGAAATAATACCAAAAGTTCTACTCACTACTTTGAACACATTCCTCTCGGGCAATAAAATTTCAAACTTGATAGAGGGGAACGGGAACACAACTTATAGTAATGGACACGCCATGAATGATTAAACCAGACAGTTTGAACAAGACTTCCTAGCTAAATGTGCACATCGTTATATAAAGGCTAGAAAAAAAAAGGGGGGGGGCAGTTCCTTGGCCAAGGTTGAGCACCGTTAATTAGTACTCACGCTCTTGAGGGTTGATTGTAGACTAGTGGAAGCATCTTGTGAACTGTTAAGAACACGGTGCATCTTCAGTTCTGCACAGTCGTGTTTTATCTTTGTATGCCTATCTTCTAAATAATGGCTCAAAGTAAGGCATACTGTTGGTCAGTAACTGGTTGACCAACAGGTAGTTGAACCGACGCCTAAGTTACAACGACATCTCAGATGAAGAGGCTATGCCTACGTCCACCTTCCACGCTTCCTGGTTTTTAAGTGGCTGCTCGCATGCTTCTCCCTGCCGCCGCTAAGCTGGTTCAAGCTGGTCGAGTCTTCTTCTTCAAATTTCCATGAGTACGTGGTTTGATGAAGGGTGCTTCTTCTTCAAATTTCCATGAGTACGTGGTTTGCTGAAGGGTGCTTTTTATAAATACAAGGATCATTCTTGAAACTCCAGGGGAAAGTAATTATAAAGCAATCCTACTGTCTGGTTTATAAAAATTAATATACATACAAAAAAATTAAGTGGCGTTTAGTGATGTTCAATAACGCAGGAAACAATCCTAGCTAAACAGACTCATAAATAGGTACTGAGATGTAAATAGCAATAAGCTAAGAACACTGAGTTACGTAAATTAAAGAGTTACTTAAATACAAACCAATTGTGGTTAAACATCCAAAGTTTCAAGAGCATTTGGAACAGAACGCAACCAAGCGCTGTCTTTGAAAATTGTCAACGGTCGGTTGCATCGTCAGAGCAATGTACTGTGAGCTCACGAAATGAGGGAAAATCATCTACAGAGGAATGAGGTGATGAAAGGTAAAGCATTACAGGGGAATGATGGACATGTTAGCAGCAATGAATATTTAAGGGTATAATAATGAAGGTTACAAAGGAAACAAAAGAAAAAAGAGATGCGTAAAACCCAGAAAATAACAAAAACAAAAAATAAAAAATGGAATAACGGGGGTGACTAAAATAAAGCGTGGAAAGAATTTCCACAAAGGGGAGCCGGTATCAAGGTTACCCTTCTCCCGTTACTACTTGAGTATCCAGATGGTGCTGTACGTCGCCGCCATGTTTCATTTCTTGTAGCGTTGAGCAAGGTGCTACAGATATAGTAGTTTCGGGAGGGATCCTGCCAAAGATCTTTTCTATGAAAAAGAGGGCTGGTCCACCAGGACGACATGGCTATCTCACCCAAAAATAGATTTTTCCATTTTTTGAGCTCAGGCCATGTCGTCCTGATAGAAGGTTACCAGATCATTATTTAGAAAGTACCGTATCTGTGGATTTTCCAAATGGGCCTTAACCTCAGGACGATTATTCCTTGGTCATCCAGACCATAGAGACATATGATCTTACAGTTATACGTCATTACTTCTAATCATAAACCATGTTAGTGCTTACTGCCCTCTGCAGGGAAGAGTCATACTAGACTTAGGAAAGAGTCTCGAGGTTTGCATATACCATATACCATATGAACAAACATAGCATTAAAAGCATGCAGGTCTCGCTGTATGTATAGCCAGGTAAAGTTTGTACTCGTACCAGAACAAAATGTATTAATCCTATTTCGTTCATATATACATATGCAGATTATTAAGGTAAAATAATACTCCAGCATATCTTTATTGAGATGAATATTGGGGCGAAATAAGATGCAAATACATATCAAGTATTTACTGGTAATAAATAACCAGCAAATCAACATACATAACATAATGTTAACATAATGTCAATAAGTGCAATAAGAAACATGCATAGCAATCAGTACCAGAAATGTTTATTTCACCTGAAAGGGAAAAATATTGTTAGGGCCACATAACTGAAAATTTATTAAATTTTCTAATATGCATTTCTGCAATTTTGATTGTCTCTTCACACTGTGTAAGAACACACGGCACAAGTGTTGTCTCTATGTTTCTTTCACCTTTAATAACCTGAACAGTCCATAGTGCCACCTTGGGGACACTCATCTTAAAGTATTGCACTGTGAAGTGTCAACACCTTCACCCAAAATTTGACAGTCCCAATAAAATTCACTGTTCCTCCAAGTACTAGACGACAGGTTTTAGGACACTACCTGCTGCCACCACAAATCGTTTCAACCCTTGTACTTGCTTCGCGTAGTATTTAAAGAACACCTTGGGTGACTTCCATCTAGTGTACGAGCGAAGCCGTTCTAAGTCCATGTATTGGAAGAAGTTTAATGACGAAGCAATTTTTCTTGGATCATGGCCTGCAGGTGTACTGTCAGGACCCGCTCTGCGAAAGAAATAGGTGATCTTCGCCCTTAGTTGTCTTAGGGATAGATTTGACCCCGAGGTTTCTCCTTTAAAGAGCTGTCCTCCCCTGAAGTCTGAAGATCTACAAAGATAGACCTTTAGACACTCTACTGGACACAGCAAGATATCTTCCTTCAGAGGGTAGATTCTCCAGGGACCCGACCTTTTGCTAGGTAGCTCGTTCTTGGCGAGAAACGTTGGGTCAGGAAAGAGATTCAGTTCTCCCACTTCTGTGAACTGAATATGGCCCTCATCTCTGGAAAGGGCCACTATTTCACTAACTCTGGCCCCCGAGTCTAGAGCAAACAAGAATATAACTTTCTGGGTTAAGTCTTTCAGAGAGTAATCCTCATTGTTCACTGTTGAAGCAAAGTGTAGGACCTTATCCAAGGACCATAAAATGGGCTTCGGAGGGGCTGCAGGCCTAAGCCTAGCGCAGGCCTTAGGGATCTTGTTAAAGATTTCGTTTGACAAGTCTACTTGGAAGGCGTATAGCAGAGGTCTAGTAAAGGCAGATTTACACGTCGTTATCGTGTTGGCTGCTAAACCTTGTTTATGAAGGTGAATAAAGAAGGATAAACAGAAGTTTGCTGAGATTTCTTTTGGTCCTTTTGCCTTGACGAAAGCAACCAACTTCCTCCAAGATGACTCATTGTCCTCTAGTAGACTTAGACTTATATTCTTTTAAGAAGTCTATACTGTCTCTCGAGATTCCAAAACTTTTCTTTACTGCTAAGGAGAGAAAATCATGAGATGAAGGTTTTGGGTTTCCTGTGATGAAGCGAAGACAGTCGACTTCTGTACTTGTTGAGTCAGTACTGGGTCCGGCAGAGGGACCCGCCTCAGCTTCTGCAACACAGCTAAAAGACCTGAAGCGGGATTCCTTCAAAAGCGGACTTCTGCAATACAAAGAAGGCCCTATCAACTGCTATTACTCTCACTTTTCACGCGCCACATGTACATCTCTATCTCCACAGCAACGCAAGTGATATCGCTACTTGTGCATTGTTCCAGCAGATGGTCAACAGCTTATCCTGCCCATTGGCCTTCATCAGTAGTAAACTGTCCAATGTAGAATCTGGTTGCTCTACCTTCGACACCGAATTGGGGCAGTGTACTTGGCTGTCCATCACTTTCGCTAGTTCTTGGAAGGTACGCCCTTCATCATTCGCATGGACCACTTGCCTTCAGTTCATGCATTCACTCCACAGTAAGATGTCTTGTCCACCTGTTAACGCCGATATCTCAGTGACATTGCTGAAAACAATCATAAGCTTAACACATCCCTTTGAAAGTAGATCCTGTTGCTGATGTGGAGGATTTATTTTTGCTTTATTTTTATTTTTTGTTTTTTGCCAAATCCTGTGAGAGAGAGAGAGAGAGAGAGAGAGAGAGAGAGAGAGAGAGAGAGAGAGAGAGAGAGAGAGAGAGAATTGTGTCAGCGAGCGAAAGTAGTTAGTGTATCGATCGTTGGTTGTGAGAAAGACTGTTGGTACAAATGAGATTGTTTGTTTTTTTTAGTTAGGTTACGACAGTGGTGAATGTCTTGGGTGAATGCTTTTTTTGATTGACTGCGTCCTGAGTCAGTTGTGTGAATGCTGGATTTATTATTTTTCTTTACCAGCGAGGAAGTGATTATTGATTTTCTGAGCCGTGATTCCTCCTTTGGAGAGGTTTTCTTAGAATGTAAAATTGTTTGTTGACGACTTGGCCCGTAACAGAATTTGATAGAACTGCTCAGATTGATTTACTTGTTGACGACCTGGACCGAATGAACTTCCGATTATTGTTTTGAGGATTGCTGCTGATGATGATGATGATGATGAAGATGGTGATGACCCCGATAAGGGAATTAAATTAGCTGTGGCAAATTGCCGCCCGATAGACTGTTTAGCACAAAGCTGTGACAGTGGTAGTTTGCCATAAAAGACAGTTGGCAGTGTGTGGCGACAGTGTTGGTGTCGAAATATCTATAAACATATTTTTAGTTGGTGTGCGCGTAAGTTTTACGATTTGTTAGGTTTTTTTTGCTTTATTTGAATGATGTTTTGTTTGTTTGTATGTTTAGTGTAAGTTTTGTTAGTGCTTTATTGGTTTTTGAGGGTTTAATTGATTGTGGAAGTTATTTTTAATAATTTTAGTTTGTAAGAAATATAGTTCTAAGGATATGTTTTGTTTATTTCGTCCTTTTGTCTAAGAGTCTGGTTTTAGATAACGTAAGGGGAAAGTTTGTGTTGAGGAGACAATTGTCTGTTTAGTGTGATTCAAGGGTGTGGGGGTTGTTTGTGCAACATCCCGCCACATTATTTTGGCGCCCGAACAGGGACAGCCGAGGTGGGATTGAAGCTGGACTCTTTGACGAAGGATTGAATTAGGTTAAGAAATTAGATTAAGGTTGATGAAAAATGGACGAGCAGTTGAGGGTTTTGAAGGAGGAATTGCGGCTGAGTAAGGAGCGTGAGGAGAAGTTGTTGCAAGAGAATAAGCGGTTAAGGTTTGAGAATGAGGAGATGCATAGGAAACTGAGGGAAATTCAGGGAACTGTAGAGAGAGTGGAAGAGGGTGTTGAGATGAGGATGCGAGAGAATGAAGAACGGATGGAGAAACGAATGGAAGATATGATGGGGCAAGTAATGGGGATGATGAAAACTTTAATGGGTGAAGGTGCAGTCGGAGGAGTGTCCTCAGCTTCGGGTAATGGGTTGATAGTGGATGAGAAGGCTAAGGTTAGTGATAATGGGAAAGGAAGTGATAGTAATAGTAATAGTGATAGTGAGATTGAAGATAAGGGAATAAGGCATAGTAAGGATGAACAGAAATGTGATAGGAATCATGAGAAGAAAGGTAAAAGTGATGTGAAGAAAGGGAAGAAAAAGTGTCAGGATGATAGCAAGGATGATCGTGAATGGGTGAAAGTGGTAAGTAAGAAAAAGAGTAAGAAGGGAATGGTTAAGGATAGGAATTTAAGTGTGGAAGTGGATTCATTATATTCAAATGAGGAAGAAGGTAACAAGGGAGTAGACAGTGATGATAGCAGTGAGAATGAACGTGATGTGTGTAAGACAGTGTTTATGAGAGAGGTAGGCTACCTCGGTGTGAAAGGTTCAATGAGCATAGCAGTAGGGATGTATATGATTTTTTCAAGGAGTATGAGAGGTATTGTCAGGATAAGTATGGTGATAGTAAAAGAGTTTGGGCTAGGGAGTTAGGAGAATATTTGACTGGGTATTTGTTGACGATGTATGGAGTGATAATGAGTGTAGGGGACGTTGATTATGAAAGTGTGAAAAAGAGAATAATTGAGCAGGTAAAACGTATGAAAGGGAGTGTTAAGTATGAGCGTAAGAATGATTTTGATGAAGCACGGATGAATGGAGGAGAAGCGATATCGATGTATGTATGTAGGTTGGAAACTTTAGCTAGGAAGAAGTATGGGGATGAAGGTATAAATGAGAATAAGGAGTTAATGAAGAAGTTTTTGGCTACTGTACCCGAGAATGTTGCTGAGTTTGTTAATTTGAAACGGAAGGAGAAAATGAGGTGGACGAAAGAAAGATTGACATGGGATGATATTTTAGAGATAGTTGAGGATTACGAGTTGGATAGGTGTATGAAAGAAAGTAAATCTGTGAGTGTAAGAACTGGAATGTTGGAAAGTGTGCCAGAATTTGTTAGTTTTAGAGATGCTGTTATGAGAGGACCGATGAGGGTAGCTGATAGTGTAGTAGATAGGAGTGTTAGGGCGAGTAATGTGGGAATACCTGTAAGGACAAATGAAGGGTTTAGGCAAGGGAATCAGGTTTGGAGGGATAGGAGTGCTAGTGCGCCGCAAGGTAGGTCAGGTAGTTGTATCCGTGAAGAGAAGTGTTATAGATGTGGGAAAGTAGGACATAAGAAGAATGAATGTAGATGGGCTCTAGGTGCTTGTTTTGGATGTGGTGAGGTAGGGCATAGAATTAGTGAGTGCAAGAAAGAGAAAGGGATAAAATGTTATCGGTGTGGTATGACTGGGCACATAGCGAGTGGATGTCGGAGTAATCGTACAAATGTGATTTGCGGTAATTGTGGTAAGGATGGTCATTATGCTAGAATGTGCAAGGAGCCACGGTCTAAGTGTACTGAATGTGGTGCAGATGGGCATGTAGCTAGGGTATGTAGGAAGAAGGGAGTAAATCAGCCAGGATGTTCGGGAAACTAGAGTGTAAGAGGGTTCAGCTGGGTGAGTCCTCGAGTGTGTGCGGAGTGAATGTGATGCATGTTCGTGAAGGTTTACTACATGAAGACGTGATGGGCGAAAGAGCTTATGACTGCATGAGTGCAAAAGTAAATTTTAATGGAATAGAGCTAGTTGGTCTGATTGATACTGGTTGTGGTGTCAATTTAATGTTTAGGAATGCATACGATAAGGTAAGGGATGTGTGTGAATTTAGGGGGTGTAAAGGTGAAGTGAAAGGTATCGGTAATTTAAGTATGTCTGTGCAAGGAAAGTTACGTGAAAATGTTATGATTGGGGGGCTGATGATGGAAGATAATGATTTTTATGTGGTTGAGGGAGTAAATGACAAATACGATGTGTTGTTAGGTTATAACTTCTTGAAAAAATGTGGTATGATTGTACATCCTAGTGTAAATATGATAGAGATGAAAGTTAAGGGTAAATTTTGTGGGGAATTTTATTTGAATGAAGATGGTAGTGTATGTACGAAGGTATGGAAAGGTGTGCCGTTAATAGCAAAAGAAGGTGTTAAATTGTCAAAAGATGCGAGTGAGGTTGTCAGTGTAAAAGTTGCATGGCCGAATAGTCTGGGAATTGCCAATAGTGACAATTGTGAATATGTAGTGGAAGGTTCGGAAGCAAGTAATTTGGTGAAAGCAAGTGTGCATGTGTATGATGGTATTTTGAATTTGCAGGAGCCGAAGGTGTATGTGAGCTTGTTGCCGACTGTAAGGAGGAAGAGAATACGGGGTATACGTGAGGGTGATTGCATGGGATGTATGTATACGTTGGTCAATGTAGAGGATGAAAGGTATGTTAAATTGAGACGTGTTATGACGGGTAAGATAAAGCAGGATGACGATTGGGACTATGAAAGTTTGAAAGAAAGAATTAATGTAGATGAGAATATAAGTGAGGGAGAAAGGGAACAATTGTATAGGATGTTATGGGATAGACGGAGAGTTTTGAGTCGCGGTGACGAGGATTGTGGGGGATCAAAGCTGCCTGAATTTAAGATAGTTCTTAGTAATGATACCCCCATATATCAGCGTCCCCGACATTTTTCTCCGCCTATTGCCAGAGAAATAGAAGAGCAGTGTCAGGAGTTAGAGCAAATGGGTGTAATAGAAAGGAGTGAGAGTGCCTGGAATAGCCCTATTGTACCTGTAAGAAAGCCGGATGGAAGTTTACGTATGTGTATTGATTATAGGAAGGTGAATGAAGTAACTGTTAAAGAACGTTTCCCAATGAATGTAGTGTCTGTGTGTATAAGATGCATGGTATGAAAGTTTTTACAAAGTTAGATTTAGTTAGGGGCTATTACCAGATGCCTCTGGCAGAGGGGAGCAGGCCCATTACAGCATTTTCGAGCAGTAATTGTCATTATCAGTTTAAGAGATTAAGTTTTGGCCTTGCTAATGCGCCTGCTGCCTTCCAGAGGGCGATGAATGTAGTTTTGGCTGGGTTTGATAGACAGAAGGTGACTGTTTTTATTGATGATATTTTGATTGCTAGTGAGACTGTTGAGGAACACATGCAGTTGCTTGAAGCAGTATTAGAACGGTTGATAGAAGTTGGTGTGAAAGTTAAGCTTGAAAAGTGTACATGGTTGGCCGGGGAGGTGGAATTTCTTGGGCATGTGGTGAGTGAATCGGGTATAAGGAAGAGTGAAAAGTTTGTGAGTAAGGTGAGAGAGTTTCCACGTCCTCATACGGTGCGTGAGTTGAGAGGTTTTCTTGGGTTAATTGAATTTGGTCGGAAGTTTGTCAGAGATTGTTCGGGAATAGGGAAGCCTTTGAATGAGTGGACAGGTAAGAGAAATAGTACGAGACTGAAATGGGATGAGCGTATGATTGAAGCATTTGAAAACTTGAAAGAAGAGGCTGCGAGAGATGTCACTTTGGCTTTTCCCGATTATAGTGAACATGCGAGTATGCTAGAGTTATATACGGATGCTAGTGGGATTAGTATGGGTGGTTGCTTGGTTCAAATGCAAAGAATAAACGGAGATGAACAGTTGAGAGTGATAGCGTATGTAAGTAAAGCATTTAATAAGGCTGAGCGAAAGTATTCCACGATTGAAAGGGAGTTGGCTGCGATAAGGTTTTGCGTGAAACCGTTGAAGGTATTTTTGTATGGTGTGAAATTTATTGTGCGTACTGACCATCAGCCCCTAGTGTACATGATTAGGAAAGAGTCTGTGAATGCTAGAGTTGCGAGGACAATAGAGGATTTAAATGAATTTGACTTTAAGCTAGAATATGTACCTGGGAGTAAGAACGTGATAGCATATGCGATGTCAAGAATGCATGGTAATATAGAAGAGAGTAGCGAGAATGATAGTAATTTTGAAAGGTTGCCGGAAGATTTAATGGTGGTACAAAGTTTTGAAGGGGATGACATGGTGTATAAATGTATTTTGTGTGGGTTAAATAAGGTTAAATTGAAGGGTTTGAATAGGGATATACCTGCTAGTATAGATGAGCTTAGAATGAGTGTTAGGAATGAAGTATCGAAAGAAATGGCATATAAGGAGGAGGATAGTATGCTTGAGGGTGAATTGTTATCAAAAGTATTGTTGGTAGTAAGTATGTTATATGGTGTCACTGTTTATTTGTATTTTGGGTGGAATCGTCTGATGCAGTACCGAGCAAATAAAGACTGAAAGGGAGTATATATTGAGGTTACAATGTAATGAAAGATGTTGCAAGTTGTTGAGTAAGAAGGAGGATTGTCCGAGTGATTTGAATCAGAGTGGTATGAGCATAGAAGATAGCGAAGATGACCATGGGTGTGATAAGGATGACCCTATTGATAGGAGAGTAAACATTTGTATGCATGGTGTAAAAGGAAGAATGATGACGTATGTGGGTATAAATGAGAATGAATACTGTAGTTTAATTGATACAGGTGCGCAAGTGTCATTAGTGAATATGTCTGTTATCAAGGAAATAGAGCGGTACAATTGGGAAGTGAAACGGCAATGTACGAGTGTGAGAATTCATGGGATAGGTAAAGGAAGTTTGCTAGTTTGGGAAGAAGTGCGTTTGAAAGTAAAACTGGGAAGTATGGAGGTGGAACATAATTTTATTGTAATGGGAGAGAATGAGATGCCTAGTTGTTTTTTGATAGGAATTGACTTTTTAAGATTGCATGATTTATCAGTTGATATTGGTAGTGGTTTGCTTCTGAAGAATGGATGTGAAGTAGTTGTGATAGAAGATAATAGTGTATTTATGGCGAATTTTGTTGGCATGGTTGATATTACGAGGAGTGAGGATGATCTACTGACTAAAGAGGAGGTGGAAGAAATGCACGATGAATGTGAGGAAATTAAAAGGTTACGTGAATGTATGTTGAATAGTATTGAGGTAGAAGAATGGCCGTCTGATTTAGAGGTGTATAAGAAAGTTAGTAAGAGACTTATTGTGTGTAAGAATATTGTTTATTTTCTACATAAAGGAATGGATGAAGATATATATGTTCCTGTGTTTCCAATGCATGCAGCAGTAAGTATGTGTATGTTAGTGCATGACAGATATGGGCATATGGGTAAGAATAAATTATGGGAATGCATGCGTGAGAGATTGTTTACACCTGGGTTGAGTCAGATATGTAAGGATGTAGCGACTACGTGTGAAGATTGCCAGAAAGGGAAGTATCAGAGAGTGCATGCTAATCCGCCTGTTTTGAGATTACGTATGAAAGAACCATTTGAGATGTTTGTGATTGATTGTGTTTCGTTGCCTGTGACTGCGAGAAGACATGTGGGAATGATTGTTATGGTTGATCACATGAGTAAATTTACCTATGCAATACCCATCAAGGATAAACAGAGTGAGACTGTTGCAAGAATGGTTGGTCAAGTGATGTTGCCGATGTGTGTGTGTAAGCCTGTGAGAATGTTAAGTGATAATGGCCCTGAGTTTGTTGGATGGGAGTTTGAGCAGATGTTAAGAGAATGGGGTATTGAACATGTGTATTCGACTCCTTATATGCCAAGTGCGAATGGGTTGGCTGAAAGGACTGTAAGAACATTAACTGAAATTTTGCGAATGATGAGTACATGTGATAATGATTGGGATTTGTATGTTGGTAGAGCGTTATGTGCTTACAATGCAACAGTGCATAAGAGTACGGGTATGTCTCCATGTAAGTTTGTGTTAAATTTTGAAAAGATAATAAGACCGAGGTTGGGTGTGTCGGAGGATGATAGAGATGTTGGAGGAAAGCAAATAAGAGGTTTGAAAGCTTTAAAGTTGGTGAGAGAGTGATGAAAGAAGTAATTGAAAAGGGTAGAATGAATGTAAATAAGGTGCGTGATAAATTTGAAGGTCCCTATGAGGTGTTAGAAGTTGGTTCGAGTGGATTAAGTTACGTTTTGGGTAAGTTGTGTGTGGGTGGTATTGTGGAAAAAATTAGGGCCCACCACAACCAGTTGCGTAAATGGAAAGAGGTACCTGAGTATATCCAAGAGAATGGGATGAGTAAATGCTTGAAAAGGAACAAGGGTGAACCTAGTATGTATGAGGACTTAGGTCTGGAAGGTAAACAGTTGGTGTTAGTAGAATATAAGAAAAGGAAGAATACAAGAGCTTTAAGTAAAGATGAAAGAAGGGGAAATTTTATAATTAAAAGTGAGAATAGAAATAAGTATGACAAGGGTGTAAATGTGCAAGTGTGTATGGAAGATAAATGTGTTAATACAGATGAATCATGGCTGAGTATGAATGATACCTATAGTGTGTGTGGCTTTTCCTTAGGTGATGTAAAAGAAAGGATGACGAATGCGAGAGTGGGAGATAGGAGAATGATTAGTAGCATGAATGAATCTTTTACTAAAGTTGAGAATGTTTTTGATGAAATGGATGAGCTGTTTACAGAAATGAGTGTAATTATAGGGCCAGATGAGAACGAGGTAGATATGATTGTACAGGATATATTAGATGATAGGGATTTAGATAGGAATAGTGTTAATGTAGCGAATGATTGTGATAAGGAAGAAGTGAATGAGAGAGTATATGGGGGCCCAGTTACTCGGAGTAGAGGTCCCGTTCCCGACTGCGACTGGGTATTGAAAAAAAATATTGTAAGTTTTGTGTGAGACGGATTTGGCAAAGTAAGGGGGGAGGAATGTGGAGGATTTATTTTTGCTTTATTTTTATTTTTTGTTTTTTGCCAAATCCTGTGAGAGAGAGAGAGAGAGAGAGAGAGAGAGAGAGAGAGAGAGAGAGAGAGAGAGAGAGAGAGAGAGAGAGAGAGAGAGAGAGAGAGAGAATTGTGTCAGCGAGCGAAAGTAGTTAGTGTATCGATCGTTGGTTGTGAGAAAGACTGTTGGTACAAATGAGATTGTTTTTTTTTTTTTTAGTTAGGTTACGACAGTGGTGAATGTCTTGGGTGAATGCTTTTTTTTGATTGACTGCGTTGTGAGTCAGTTGTGTGAACGCTGGATTTATTATTTTTCTTTACCAGCGAGAAAGTGATTATTGATTTTCTGAGCCGTGATTCCTCCTTTGGAGAGGTTTTCTTAGAATGTAAAATTGTTTGTTGACGACTTGGCCCGTAACAGAACTTGATAGAACTGCTCAGATTGATTTACTTGTTGACGACCTGGACCGAATGAACTTCCGATTATTGTTTTGAGGATTGCTGCTGATGATGATGATGATGATGAAGATGGTGATGACCCCGATCAGGGAATTAAATTAGCTGTGGCAAATTGCCGCCCGATAGACTGTTTAGCACAAAGCTGTGACAGTGGTAGTTTGCCATAAAAGACAGTTGGCAGTGTGTGGCGACAGTGTTGGTGTCGCAATATCTATAAACATATTTTTAGTTGGTGTGCGCGTAAATTTTACGATTTGTTAGGTTTTTTTTGCTTTATTTGAATGATGTTTTGTTTGTTTGTATGTTTAGTGTAAGTTTTGTTAGTGCTTTATTGGTTTTTGAGGGTTTAATTGATTGTGGAAGTTATTTTTAATAATTTTAGTTTGTAAGAAATATAGTTCTAAGGATATGTTTTGTTTATTTCGTCCTTTTGTCTAAGAGTCTGGTTTTAGATAACGTAAGGGGAAAGTTTGTGTTGAGGAGACAATTGTCTGTTTAGTGTGATTCAAGGGTGTGGGGGTTGTTTGTGAAACATCCCGCCACACTGAAGCCGTGACATTGGTGGTCATCCACCATGGATTAGATTATAATACTTATCAGAAGCCTAACAAAATAATTCTGAGTACTGAGCACTTAGGACATCCAGCACATACCTCCGTTTGGAAGTGTACCCCTCGACGACTCCAACGCCAGCCGAGTTATTATTATTATTATTATTATTATTATTATTATTATTATTATTCTCTTCTATATAGTTTAAATCTCGCCAATCTCGAGATGACGTTAGAGAAATTTGCGAGATTTAAACTACATAAAAGAGAATTGCAACAGAAGGACTTCTACAGAAAATGACAAAATATTTTGTTATTATTATTATTATTATTATTATTATTAGTAGTAGTAGTAGTAGTAGTAGTAGTAGTAGTAGTAGTATTTTTATTATTATTATTACTAGCTGGGCTAAATCACTAGACGGAAAAGCAAGATGCTATAAGCCTAAGGGCTCCAACAGGGAAAAATAGCGCAGTGAGGATAGGCAATCAGTAAATAGATAAACGATAAAAGAAGTAATGAAACCTTAAAATAAAACATTAACAACATTATAACAAATATTTGATATATAAACCATAAAAGGACTTATGTAAGCTTTTAAACATTAAAACATTTGCTGCGAGTTTAAACTTTTGAAATTCTACTGATTCAACTACCCGATTAAGAAGAGCATTCCACAACTCAGTCACAGCTGGGATAAAACTTCTTAAGTACTGTGTAGTATTGAGCCTCATGATGGAGAAGGCCTGACCATTAGAGTTAACTGCATACCTAGTATTACGAACAGGATGAAACTGTCCGGGAATATTTGAATTTAAAGGATAGTCAGAATTTCAAACAATCATATGCAACACGCATAATGAAATAATTGAACAATGGTGTGAGAGATTAATAACTAGATCAGGAATAAGAAATTTAATGGACCCGAAGTTCCTGTCCAACAAATTAAGATGAGAATCAGCAGCTGAAGACCAGAGAGGAGAACAAATCTCAAAATAAGGTGAAATGACAGAATTAAAACACTTCTTCAGAATATATTGATCACCAAAAGTCTTGGATGATTTTCTCAATAAGCCCATGTTTTGTGCAATTGAAAAAAAACAGACCTGTTCATCAAAAGTAGATTTGCTGTCGAGAATCAAACCTAAAATTTTATAAGAGTCATACAAAGTTAAAGAAACTTTATCAATGCTGATATCCAGATGTACAGGAGCCACGGTCATTGACCAACTTACAATCATGCTTTGAGTTCTGTTAGAATTCAACTTCCTACCCCATAATTAGCACCATACACTAATTTTAGCTAGATCTCTATTAAGGGATTCAGCACCCCCAGATCTACATTCATGAGATGGAATTGATGTAAAGAGAGTAGCATCATCTGCAAATGCAACAAGTTTTTTTTCTAGATAGAACCACATGTCATGTGTAAATAGTATGGAAGTAATGGACCAAGAACATCAACCTGAGGAGCACTAGATATCAAATTCCTATAGTCACTATGGTGCCCATCAAAAATAACTCTTTTATTTTGACATCAATACTGGTAGACCTAAACCGTGGATGACTGCTCTTGTGCGCCGACAGGTGTTTGGTTTCTTTTCTGTCTCATCACATCCATGGTGCCAATATAATTCAAAGCTACTGGAGACAAAGTTCATTTGGCAGAGCATTAATAAGGATGCTAAGTATTGGGTCCACACCAGTACTTTATTGACACACGTTTTCAGTATTAGGCACCTTTCCTCAACCTCAATCGTTTTGCCCACATTTATGTCAATGTAGTAGAGCCCCTAGACACACAACAAGGACATTGTTACTTTTTTAGTGGGATCGATCACTCCACTTGTTGCCATGAAAGCTATTCCCATGTAAACTGCAACATCCGCCTCGTGCACATCTCCCTTACTTTTTGGATGAATGGCTAGATTTGGTATCCATGAGCATATTAAATCTGACAGAGATACCATTTCTCCCTCTAAATTGCGAATATCATTAATGAATCACCTAGGAATCACCCTACATCAGACAACCACCTAAAACCCTGTAGCCAGCAGAATGGTTAAACGTTTTAACCACACCCTCAGAGCATAATTGATGCTGTATTTCAAGGACTCCAACGGGTTTACCTAGCCTCCCTGGGTCCTGGTGCGACGATGAATCACTCCTTAAGACGGACTGGATGACTCGTCCTTGCTGAATTTTTCCCGTCAACAAACTCCTCTTACAATCTCCAGCTCCTATGTCACATTATAGGAAAATTTATTCCAAGCCACATGACTTACAATTCGCGGAGCCTTTGTAGGGTGACGGCCAGATCCCGTAGAAAACGGGAATATACTGAACTGTGGCCGTCGTTCTAAAAACGATTTTGGCGGGAGAAGCTAACTTAAAAAACCCACCTAACCTATGCTAAAAGCCGTATCCTTACCCAGGAGGGCTTCGCCCCCCCGGACCCCCCCCCCCCCCCTTACACAATAGTTTCCTTACCTACGAGTACGACGGGAGAAGCTAACTTAAAAAACCCATCTAACCTATGCTAAAAGCCGTGTCCTTACCCAGGGGGGCTGCGCCCCCCCCCCGGACCCCCCCCTTACACAACATATTTAAGATCCGTAGACCATTTCCAAACGTTTTTATTCTATACAAGATAACAGTCGGAGCGATAATAAGGAAATTAGGACGCTTGGCCATAGCGCTACAAACTACCCCAATCCGTCAGCAAAGCAATATGTAGTGACAGATATGCACTCAACAACGTACGTTTTCCTGCACAAAAACAATAGTAAGACACCACTAATGCCAACTTCAACAGGTTGTTTCCTTGTGACCCGTTGTACGCCGAAAGCAATCTTAATTAACATGCGTGTCAAAGAAGACTGCCTCTCCATTTATCATTTAAAACCTGCACATCTAATGCCAGATGAAAGGCCTACAGTACACCTCTTTAAAGCAGGGATCCAAATTTCACAGGTATGTCCTTTTTATGTAGCAAACGTTTTCAATACATGCTGGTACAATGTAATGGTTTTCCTTTTTTAATCACCCGCTTTTCCCTGCACTGTTAATAGACCATGTTTAATTATGTTTTCATTTATGTGATGTTATTGCTCGCAAGTCCATGTATATAAACTCAATGTTTGTGTCAGAGGAATTTGGTTAAGTAAGGGGGGAGTAATATAGAGAATTATTTTTTTTTTCTCTGGAGCCGAATCCTTGAGAGAGAGAAAGAGAGAAGACAGCAACAGAGAGGTGTTCAAATAATGATTGTTTTTGGAAATAAAAACTTTAAGAATAAATAAGGTTGTTTGTTTAAATTTTTCGTTAGAATAGCTGAGGACAGTTATGAATTTCCTGGGCGATTGCTTTTTTTTTTTTTTTTTTTACTGTATCAGGAGGCAGAGTGTAGTGAACGCTGGATTATTACCTACACGAGGGAGGATATGCGATTGAGTCCTTTTATTTATTTGTCTGTCTTTCTGACTTTGGACAGGGTTACATCAAAACTTCTTGATGGATTTTGATGAAATTTTCACCAAAGATAGACCTTAGGTCATGGGTAACCCTGTTCTATTTTAGAGCAGATCCGGATTCAGATTATAGATCTAGATTTGACTTTTGTGTGTGTGTGTGTGTGTGTGTGTGTTGACAGAATTACTTCAAAACTACTATACGGTTTTTGATGACA
Source organism: Palaemon carinicauda (assembly GCF_036898095.1). NCBI lineage: Eukaryota > Metazoa > Arthropoda > Malacostraca > Decapoda > Palaemonidae > Palaemon > Palaemon carinicauda. The sequence continues at coordinate 73,204,347 of NC_090756.1, forward strand.
TTTTCACCCCATAAAATTTAGGATATGATCTAGATCTAGATTCTAGATCTGGATTTGTATTTTCCGCCATTTTAAACATAACGTCGAACCTATTCAATGTATTTTTACGAAATTTCTACCATAAATAGATCTCAAGCTATAGAAAACTCCATTAACCTTTGGAAAAGGACGGAAGTCTCAGATTGCTCTTGTTATTCTTATCTTGTCACCAGTATGTGAAGTATTTATTTATATAATTTGTAACTATCATCTATTTTTGCTTTGAGTAATTGTCAATGATTGGAACAGTTTATTATTTACATTTGATTATATTGGGATATTTTGGTTAGCTTGGACTATCCATAAATAATTCCTCCTTTGTTGAAAGATTATTTTTCTAATGTAGACTTGTTGTCTCTGACCAGGCTTCTAATAATATATTCTGATTTGACTGTTCTTTAGGACTCCATAGCAGTAGATGACCTGGTCTTAGTAGATAAGTAGATAAGTTCTGTTTGCTGATGATGAAGATATTGAGGAACAAGGTGGAAGAAAAACTGGAATCACTGGATGCTTAAGACGAGTCAGTGATATCATGCGTAAACAAGAACTACTCGTGGTCAAATAATATTGCATTGCATTTCTAGCCCTATGGCAATATTTTACTCTTTCATATTTGAATTAATCGACGATTATGTCGTGAATTTCACTTCGACAGATAATAACGTTCTTGGCCCGATGTTAAGGGCCGATAGCAAGACCTTGAAGAGGTAAGACTCCCAAAACCTTCCAGGAATCAACAAAATACAGCTACTCTTTAACAATTTTATTACAAAAATAGTTATTTAAGAAAGGGAATAACATAATCAAAACATTTACTCTGCATACTAATGAAATATATGACTCGAAATAACCTCATGCGTTCCCCAAAAAACTAAGTCCACATCGGACTCAAATTAAGTAAAATTAATCATGATTTCAACAAGTTGCCTTGGAAAACGGCATACCAAGGCTTTCTCACGTAATTTAATGAATAGCACTGATCCCCAATCACAAGGATCAACTAAATATACGTAGATACAATTCTCACATGACACTTGCAAAAACTATAGGGAAACCGACCTGGTTGCAATAGGGAGAGAGAGACAACAATTAAGAGGACTTACTTGAGCTGAGGACCTTGGACAAAAGAGGCCGAGCTGAGCTCCGCAGCTCTGACGAAAACTTTGATTTCCCGCGCTCTTTGATTCTAAACCTTTACATAGGATATTTTCGTCATGTTACAATAAAATGACATTATATTCGTGAATCATAAATTACAAATACTCAATTTCTTTAACATCCGCTCCTACCCTACCAGGTGGTTACTCTTTAGCTCTAAAACAGTCTCGTATTAAACCATTGTCATTCGTCTCAACGCCCGCGAGTTCTTCCAGCCTTCCCTCAAATTTAACGTAACGTTGGTGGAGTTAATTGGCGGGAATTTCGAATGATCAGTTCGAAAATTCCCGACAGATTAAGTAGTTATAATATGACAAACTTATATTTACCATTAGAGAGAAAAAAATATTGATATAAAGCCTAATCAGTAGTAAAACGCTAAGGCCCTGAATAAAATCAACAGCTTTAGATAACTCTGCAAATGTATTACTAAGTATTACTGCGTATGATAAATATACATTGTATTAATATAGACTAGATTTGTGTCTCGATATTGAAAAGGATTACTATAATAATAATAAAAAAAAATCTATATTACATTATATATGACCATGATCAAATAATTTATTACTTAAGTAAAATGAAAAAGAAGAAGAAGAAGAAGAAAACGGAGAAGAAGAAGAAGAAGAAGAAGAAGGAGGAGAGAGAGAGAGAGAGAGAGAGAGAGAGAGAGAGAGAGAGAGACTTTTGTGAGTTTTATAAATTTAATATAGACTAGGGCCTATATCGAGATACTGTTTTTGAATGGCTACTGAAAATCATGAAGGGCTCAGGCACTGCCGTCTCAATATAGAAGGCGCCGCCTGGGTCTCAGAATGATGACGTCACGGCCTGCGTCTTTACCGAGTTCTCTATTGCTAACATACTACCTACGTTCTTCTAACACTAGGTATGGTGCTTTTCTAATTATAATGAATCTTGCTACAAACCTGTTGAAATAGATATTTCTGTTTTTAATCCATTTATGTTACTTCATAAATTCATGAAGTATTGACCTGGACTAGGGCAGAGCATTATTTTTTTCACCTTATTATCAGGTTCAAATGATAACAATAATAATAATAATAATAATAATAATAATAATAATAATGATATATATATTCACCTCATTGTCATGATACTGTAATGATGATAATATAGCAATACATTTTTCACCTCGTTAAGTTGCAAACATACGAATTCCAAAGAATCGTTTTCAAATTAGGAAATTCAATGTAAATTCTCCGTTTCTGATACCAGATAAAGTTCCGATATTTTTGATTCTCTATTCCGAGTACTCGTCCCATCACTAATGTATATATATATATATATATATATATATATATATATATATATATATATATATATATATATATATATACACACACATATATATATACATATATATATATATATATATATATATATATATATATATTACTACTCGGGCATGTTATTCTACGTTTAGAATTTATAGGCAATGACTTGGTTCTTGGTGGATTTAATAACTGGAAGATAACTTCTCTTGGGAAAAACTGTCCTGCAGATAATTTTCAGAATAACAAGATATTGCATTAAAGTTTCACTATATATTATTTGGTGTCGACACGTGTTTCGATGCTTCAGGACTACACTGGCTGATTGAATTACACTTTAATATATAGGCTATGATGGTGAAAGTGTTCATGCCAAAATATTTGGAAAATCCAAAACTAATTGACAAAAATTGAAAAATGGAAGTTTTAGATTCTTGAAAATGTAAAGATGAAATTTACGATTAATTTTTAAATAAATGAACTATTTTTCACAAACCTTCACAGAACTTCATGGCCGATCTTGCATCCCCTCCACTGTTTCGCTGAAGTTTACATTTCCACTTTTTGCAGTCAGATTGACATTAGTTCTCGACGAAAATCATGTCATATTCAAAGCAGAATAAATCGTGAAGCTTACACGCTCCATCAGAAATTAGATGTTATTCTGAAAACTATCTGCAGGACAGTTCGTCCGGAGAAAAGCTATATTCCAATTTTGAATGCCACCAAGACATTGCCTATTCGTTATAATCGGTGAGTAACATGCCTATGTAATATATATATATTTATATATATATATATATATATATATATATATATATATATATATATATATATATATATATATATATATATATATATATATGTACGTACGTGTGTGTATGTCTGTATTTTGCTAATACAAAAGCACTTTAGAAACCTTGATTTATTTATAACCAATGCAGTATTACTGATTATCAATTAAATCATTAGATAATTGTCTTCTGTGAACTATCAATTAAACGAAATTAAAAATGTGAAAGGCGTTAAAGATTTAACGATAAAATTGGAACCGACGAACAAATTATAGCTATACTAAATCGTAAGAAAAAAAACATAGAATGCTTAGAAAAGCGATAGCCTTGACTTGGCAGATATTGTGATTTAGTTTATAGCAAAGAATAAACATCGTCAATATGTTTTTATTAAATAATCAAGTAGGCGTACCGGTGTTGATAGTCGTTGTGGCAAAATTTCACCGGTTTTTACCAAATAGCCCGATGTACTGGGCAGATCACTATGTCTGAGGGACAAACTTCACAAAACCATCGGGGGAGTAAATAAAATATGGCTATATTTTAAAGTTTTATTATAAAAATAATAATCTAATACGAAAGAAACATGAAAAATTAACCTTTACTTGACATACAAGAACATGTGACCGAAAAAAAACTATGTCCACTTCGGACTCAAGATATCAACAAAATTAATTGAACATTTATTAAGTTATCTCGATAAAACCCTTATCGAGACCCTTAGACGTGCTTTACACAATATCACTGATCCCCTGGCACAAGGATCGACAAAATATTAACAGATAGAAACTTTACAATAACTCTATCAAGACCTATACGGAAACTGTCCTGGGTACACTAGGGGTGGGGAGAGAGAACAATTAGATGGGACTTACTCTGATTGGGGACGTCGGATCAAAGAGGGCGAGCAAGCCTTGCAACTTCCGACGTCACTTTTTTGGCGCGATTTGTCCTGAACCTAAATTTCTAGATTGGATTTTTTTATCATGTTACAATAGAATGACGTTATTTTTCCTAATCTTAAATTATTAGTAATTGATTTCATTAGTCTCAGCGCCTTCCTACCAGGCGGTTTCTCTTTTTGGTTCTAAACATTCCCGTCTTGAACTACATTCATTCGCCCGCGAGTTTTCTCCTCTCCCTCCAATTTGACGTAGTCGTAGGCGGAGTCAAATGGCGGGAATTTTGATTGATCAGGTCGAAATTCCCGACATCCGTTGTGTAAAAATTTCAATTGGTCATATGAAAATTGTACAAAATTGCATTTTTTTGATGCTGCAATTTGCTGCCAGATACGCAGAAATTGCCAGAGTGCCATTTCAAACGCACCTCCCCCCCCACCCAACGGAAAAATTTTTCTTACGCCATTGATTTAGGCGTCCCTTATTTAGATTTTCAGAATCTCGTCACACTGCTTACCTCCTGTTGCTTTTATGGCAGATGATGTTATTGTTATGTAATTTTTGAGAAAACATTCCTCATTCCTCATTGCCTTTATATTATTAAAAACACTGTCGCCTTCTCGTACGGCCATACGAGATACAAAACAGTGACGGTAAATTTAAAATTTTATCACGTCCCAGTTTACAACTTCATTACAGTGTAAAACTGTCTTACATCCTGTTCCGCTTATGGAAGATCTTGTTATTAATGACTATATAACAAGTGATCTAGCAATGCAATAAGTTTAGTTTACAGTATTTGCCCAAGATATTCAAACATACCAAGCTGGAATTACCGGCTTTTGTATATAAAACGACTGGTAAAGCATTTATAAGACACAAAATTTTTATTTTACTACCTTAAATCTAAGTAAACTATGTGTAACTTTTACCTTGCATAATACCCAGCATGAAATGCAATATTAGAGGATAAAACACAAATCACAAAGGGAGCATTGCTAGAGGTTATTGCTCGGATGTAGACAGATTAGAGACTGAGTTTCTTTGGACCAACCGACGCAAGCTATTACGTCATAGCCCTCACACGGCCGGCATGCCCAGGCCTTGTGTATTGAGACGGCAGTGGCTCAGGTCATAATATGATATATGATATATCTCTTTTGACATTACTTTTTTTAGAATGATTTATTGTTAATTTGTTTTCTTCAGTTATTTATTTCCTTATTTCCTTTCCTCACTGGGCTATTTTTCCCTATTGGAGCCCCTGGGCTTATAGCATCTTGCTTTTCCAATTAGGGTTGTAGCTTGGATAGTAATAATAATAATAATAATAATACCCACTTCCTATTATTAAGTTATTGAATTATGGGAGGAATTGAAAAAGGTTTAAAAGATTTCAATAAAGAAAGTAAATATGTAGTACTGAAAATGAACTGAGTAAAACTTAGATAATATTAAAAAATAAATGTAGAAGGACCAAAAATATGGGTTATGGATAAACCTCTAGAAAATGTTAATGAATACACGTATATAGGACAATTAAAAAGTTTTTTTTTCTCTGTATACTAGATATGAATTAAAAGAAGTATATGTTTTGAAGTTGCTATATGGACTTGATATACATTGGCATCCTATTTTACAATGAGGCCTCAGTGAAGTACTCTGAATAAATTGAAAGGTATGGTAGCCACCTTATTCATTAAATTGAATATATGCAAGAACACAAATGCCTTCCATGGTACATTCTTTCTTCATCTTCTATTAAATCTAAGCTAGAGAAACTTAGTTGACATGGCGTATGATTACAGATAGGGTTACCAATTTTACTAAATTTCAACCTGAAATTTAACCATTCCTGATTATTTCAATAGGAAAAAGATGTCTAATCTGATCTAGACATAATTATGTAAACAGCCACCGTCAGAATTATTCCTTATGCTCGCCATGCATTTGTGACTAGGAGTTATAGTTTTTTTTTTTTTCATCAAATGATAGATTTTTATAATAATCTGGTCCCCTGAGTATTGATTAATTCTTATGAGACGTTGCTTATGATATACAGTATATGGATTCTTATGCTGATTATACTGACCATTCAATTTCTATGTGAAGAGTTGCGATCAGATGCTTGTAAAATCTCAGTTGTCTTGCAGCATTACACTGGTAGTCATTCAACAATTACATTTGATACAAAGACTGCAAAACCGAAAACAGATGTTGTAAACTATGTGAGTGTTTTTTTTAAAGGAGTTGGACTTCTTATGCATGTGTACAAATGAGGAAACTTGTGTTACCTCTATCGCCTCGGTAGAAAGACAATCTTGGAGTTACCTACCACCAATCGAGCAGTCAAATGTTATATCATCACGTCATACTTTGGGACAAATTTGCAGTTAACCTGACTAGAAAATGCTCAGTTGGATCCAAGTGACATTTATCTAATTGAAGAAGGCAGCATTTCATTCAAGTCTTGCTTCCAGATAAATTTGCAATGCTCAGTAAATATAGTTCCTGTTCTACGAAATGTTGTGTTTGCACAAAACTAGATATCTGAGGTTGCCACTACAGTAAATGCAATTTGAAAGTATGTAAAAATCTTGGTCATTAATGTGACAAACTGTTTTTTTTTTTTTTTTTTTAGATATGGTTTCAAGCTACATATGCAATATCTGATACTATGAGAGAGTGCTTCGATGTAACTTTAATTGACCCATTTATATTCTAATTATAAAACTATTACATGGCTATTATTAGCTCAGTAACATTACTATTCTCTAAACGTTATTAATTCTTCAAGTTTCACAGAGGTAGAATCTTTTTCCTGCTAATTATAAATCCTTGATTATGTTGTACCCATCCAGAAAGGAAACGATAAGTGTTATATCTATTTTCCTAATTTTCACAGATGTTAATCAATCTTATCTTTCTTATATCCATTAAATAAATAATTCTGTATAATTTATCTTGTTAGTTGAACAAGTTCTCTAGATACTTACATTGCTGTGTTAGTGTTATATATAAAACTAATACATGTGAAAAAGTTTTTATATTTCACCGTCACTAAACTGGTGTCCAAATTAAGCAGGTGTTTTGTCATGGCCTTTAGTCAAATTAAGCAGGTGTTTTGTCATGGCCTTTCGGTCATGCAAAGAAACTCCAGAAAGCTGGACTATAAGTGTTTGTGGAGTTTTCAATAGTCAGGTATTACCGAACTAGCTATTCTTCCTTATGGAAAGACATTTAATGAATATAAGAAATATTTTTGATATAGGTATTGACCCTTAAACTTTTGTGAAATGTTTATTAGCGATGTATTTTAAAAGTAAAATGCAGGATTATTTCTACAAACGAATGAAAGGTACATTGAATTATTCATTTCAGGAATCAATAACTCTCATTTTATTTCGCACTCTGAGTCAGAACGTAGATGAAGAAAAGGAAAGATATTATCTCTCATTTTTTAAAGTTTTGTTTATAACTGAGTCTGAGAAAGGAAGGAAATAAGAAAGAAAAGAAGAAATTACCCGTGGCATAGGTCAGGAGCTTTCTAAAGATTTCTTTTAATAGGACAAAAAGAAGATCTCATTATACCAAACATCTTTTGAATTCTTGACACTTTAAATAAATTTTATCAAATCCTTAAAGATTTTTATTTTCTTTTTAAATTGAAGGCATTAATCTTCGTCTTTTCTTCATATGGTTTTGTAGATGGTCCTTAGAAACTATATAGCCATAAAATATTCTACTGTAAAAAATCAAACCAACAATAACTGATTCTTTACAAATGTTATCTCAAAGAATTCTTTTTCAACATTTTTTTTAATAGTGATATAAATAGTCATGGATAATTTCCATATGAAATTTATACTGGCATTTAGATTTATCTTTTGTAGTGTTAATACTATCCACACCAAAAATAGGCTATATAATTTGTCTTATATCTTACTATTATATTGCTATCACTAGTATCGTATATAATTGTTTTTATTACTTTATTACGTTTTTGTCTTTGTATCACTCACCTTTATTTTTATTCATAAAATCAAAGTAAATTAAAGAAATTGCTATTGGAAGAAAAAGAAGATGAAAGTGAATCCAAAATATATACAATGATTCCTGTCTAGTGAACGTTAGTTCATTTTTACATTTGCCATATTTCAATGTGAAATTTCATCAACCATTTCTAAGGTACTGAAATCCACTTTCCCAATGGCATCAAAATATCTAATCTGTGGAATACACAAGCACACAGACACATGTACGCACACAAAAACACACACACACGTAAGCAGACAGAAACATACACATATGTATATGTACATATATATATATATATATATATATATATATATATATATATATATATATATATATATATATATACATATAGTTATACTATTATACTGTATATGAGAGGAAGAGAAAGAAAGATAATGAAATAGGTTGACTACATATGGAAATTTAAAGATATAGATTAGCATAGAAAAGCCACAAACAGATCCCAGTAAAAACACATGTCCAGGGCATTTGTCCTGTAATGGACCAGTTAATGCTGAGGTTCAGACGTTTTTTTTATTCAGTTATATGACTATCGTATATGTAATTTCATTTAAAAAAAGTTAAAGAAATTGTTTTTATTATCATTACTTCGAAAAGAACAAGCAGGTTTCATAAAGCGTTGTAGATATGAAAATAAAACTTTTATTACGATATATAGCTCAACAATATAATTAACTAAAATCTTCTCTTGTTTTATGCTTTGTGGATTTTGAAGAGCAATTGATAATAGTTTGCGTAGTATATTAAAAAAGATTTTGAGCCACTATAGGATTCCAGACAATACTGCAAACCGCCTAATGAATATGCAGAGTGGAACCCTTTGTTGGGTAATTGCTAATGGTATTATTACAGATTGATTTGTAGTCAAGACTGGGATACTAGAAAGTAGAATACTGTCCACTTTACTGTTCATTATGAACAATGTAATGCAAAGAGTAAATAATGATATTAAATGGAAAGGGGACAGGGGATTATGTGATTTCAAATACACAGATGATATAGTTCTAATTGCTTCAAAAATGGCTGAAAGGAAGAAATTTACTTTTAGGGGAGAAAGTTTGGATTAGTTATCAGCCTGAGAAAGACCTATCTAACAGCAGTGATTAGACAAACTGCCGTATTATTATTATTATTATTATTATTATTATTATTATTATTATTATTATTATTATTATTATTATTATTACTAGCGAAGCTACAACCCTAGTTGGAAAAGCAAGATGCTATAAGCCCAAGGGCCCCAACAGGGAAAAATAGCCCAGTGAGGAAAGGAAATAAGGAAATAAATAAATGATGAGAATAAATTAACAATATATCATTCTAAAAACAGTAACAGCATCAAAACAGATATGTCCTATATAAACTATTAACAACGTCAAAAACAGATATGTCATATATAAACTATAAAAAGACTCATGTCAGCCTGGTCAATATAAAAACATTTGCTCCTACTTTGAACTTTTGAAGTTCTACTGATCCAACTACCCGATTAGGAAGATCATTCCACAACTTGGTAACAGCTGGAATAAAACTTCTAGAATACTGTGTAGTATTGAGCCTCGTGATGGAGAAGGCCTGGCTATTAGAATTAACAGCCTGCCTAGTATTATGAACTGGATAGAATTGTCCAGGGAGATCTGAATGTAAAGGATGGTCAGAGTTATGAAAAATCTTATGCAACATGCATAATGAACTAATTGAACGACGGGGCCAAAGATTAATATCTAGATCAGGAATAAGAAATTTTATAGACCGTAAGTTTCTGTCCAAAAATTAAGATGAGAATCAGCAGTTGAACACCAGACAGGAGAACAATACTCGAAACAAAGTAGAATGAAAGAATTAAAACACTTCTTCAGAATAGATTGATCACCAAAAATCTTGTAAGACTTTCTCAATAAGCCAATTTTTTGTACAATTGAAGAAGACACAGACCTACTGTAATGTGTTTCTCAAAAGTAAATTTGCTGTCATAGAATTATTAATGAAACTTCTACGGGGAAAAGAGAACTAAGGATATACCATCAAAACCAGAGAAGAATCTGTTATAACAACAGAAGATTAAAAAAAATAAATCCTGAGACGAAACACTTTAGTGAGGTATTGAATAGATGATATGAAAGGAATACCTTGTTTGATATTCCTCAAGCTGATGAAGACCTTGATTTTCCCATGTATGAATTCAGTTTGCTGTAAGTGGAAGCTATCATTTAAAAACTAAAGAGATAGAAAGCCCCTGGATATGAACGATTAACAGCTGAGATGATAATGTCTTAAAATGAAGTGACGCCCAGAATACCTAAGAGATTATTTTATGTAGTCTTTCATGAAGAGGCAAATCCTAATGAAAAGAGACCTGGCTGATTGCAGTAATTAAAGAGCATCACAATTGCGTAATTTGTAATTAATATATATAATATGCTTTTTATAAAGAGACTAGAGAGCGGAGAGCTAAAAAAAACCGGATTTCGAAAAGGTAGAAGTTGTACTGACCAAATTTGCCTTTCGAGACATTCTATACAGCAATTCGTTGAAAATAGAAATCAACTTTTGATGGTATTTGTGGACTATGAAAAGGCTTTTGATAGTATGCACCGGTTAATTTTGGGGAGAGTCCTGCGTTATTACTGAATTCCTCCTAATTATGTGAATTTGATTGAGTCTGTTCATGAGCACAACAAGTGCAAAATTAATGTTAATGGAGTCCTAGCAAATAAATTTCCAGTGAACAGTAGAGTACTCAAACGGAGTGTGTTATCACCTATATTGTTTATACTCCTTATGGATATTGTAAGGCATAGAACTGTTGGAGATGACGAGAAAGAGTGTGCTGGAATGGTAATAGGAAATTAGAAGGACTAGAGCATGCTGAAGATGATATCCTTATTAGCCAAACATCACAGGATTTGCTGAACTGGCTTAAAAGAATGCAGGAAATATCACACGAGGTTGGGCTTAAGATAAACAGAAGGAAGACAGAGATGAAGAGAACGGGATATGGAATGGAAGGAGAATGGAGGAATGAGATTAGATATTTAAGAACTATGATCTTCAAT